>NW_005054653.1:62219-104634 GCF_000277835.1 Geospiza fortis | reverse complement strand
CAAAGTTTCAATAGAGCTGTTGCAGATGCTGACCATATTTTCATGTGAGAATAGTCCTTATTGTAGTTTTCAAGGTGGTATTAAAAGGTCATGAGGATATCATCAACTTGCACTGTTCCATTCAGTTACACAGGGAGTATCACACTGTGGTACAACCATGCCATCAATATTTTGACTCCAAAAGCCTTTGTGAGGATGATCCTTGGCTCATAAATGGTCACACCATGTCATATCTTGACTCACATGTTTCTCTATTAATAGAATCATCAGAAACACTCTGGCTCAAAAATAGGCGATGGGTTGTGTAAAATTATTTGAGATTATTTCTGTGGGCCCTCTATCTGTAGATAGATTTTGCTTCCTCATAATTTTCATTTATCAGAAGAAAATATTTCTCCTGGTTCCAGAAAGGGTGGATTTAAAAGTGACCTAAATGAAATTTGGAGCCTGACCAGTTGAAACCAAAGTTTCAATAGAGCTGTTGCAGATGCTGACCATATTTTCATGTGAGAATAGTCCTTACTGTAGTTTTCAAGGTGGTATTAAAAGGGCATGAGGATATCATCAACTTGCATTATTCCATTCAGTTACACAGGGAGTATCACACTGTGGTACAACCATGCCATCAATATTTTGACTCCAAAAGCCTTTGTGAGGATGATCCTTGGCTCATAAATGGTCACACCATGTCATATCTTGACTCACATGTTTCTCTATTAATAGAATCATCAGAAACACTCTGGCTCAAAAATAGGCGATGGGTTGTGTAAAATTATTTGAGATTATTTCTGTGGGCCCTCTATCTGTAGATAGATTTTGCTTCCTCATAATTTTCATTTATCAGAAGAAAATATTTCTCCTGGTTCCAAAGTGTTTGGGTGGAGCTAAAAGTGATCTAAATGAAATTTGGAGCCTGACCAGTTGAAATCAAAGTTTCAATAGAGCTGTTGCAGATTCTGACCATATTTTCATGTGAGAATAGTCCTTATTGTAGTTTTCAAGGTGGTATTAAAAGGTCATGAGGATATCATCAACTTGCACTGTTCCATTCAGTTACACAGGGAGTATCACACTGTGGTACAACCATGCCATCAATATTTTGACTCCAAAAGCCTTTGTGAGGATGATCCTTGGCTCATAAATGGTCACACCATGTCATATCTTGACTCACATGTTTCTCTATTAATAGAATCATCAGAAACACTCTGGCTCAAAAATAGGCGATGGGTTGTGTAAAATTATTTGAGATTATTTCTGTGGGCCCTCTATCTGTAGATAGATTTTGCTTCCTCATAATTTTCATTTATCAGAAGAAAATATTTCTCCTGGTTCCAGAAAGGGTGGATTTAAAAGTGACCTAAATGAAATTTGGAGCCTGACCAGTTGAAACCAAAGTTTCAATAGAGCTGTTGCAGATGCTGACCATATTTTCATGTGAGAATAGTCCTTACTGTAGTTTTCAAGGTGGTATTAAAAGGGCATGAGGATATCATCAACTTGCATTATTCCATTCAGTTACACAGGGAGTATCACACTGTATTACAACCGTGCCAACAGTATTTTGACTCCAAAAGCCTTTGTGAGGATGATCCAGCAGTGGCCATCACACAGGATGATCAGGAAACCCTCTGGAATTATTCCTTCCTTGTGATCCCAGTGCTGTGGAGAGTAGATTTCCCCTGGGGGCTCATTGCTGGATTCCTTTATTTTGCTGCTGGCATTTTTCCCTCTCTGTTGGGTGACTCAGGTGTTTGGGGCTGACTGGGCGCTCACAGGTTTGAGAGGATCACAATGTGAGTGGTGGGGTGGAGTCTTACTTGGAGCTCTCCAGATTATTTAATTTTTTAACTCTGGCACTACATGAACCACACTGAGAGCTATTAACGGAAATTAATTATTCCTCCTGCTGGCTTCTTTACAAGTTACTCAGATGAGGGATTATTAAATGCATCATGCCTTGAAAATCTGCATGCATTAAAAGCTTTATCGTTGCCTGTGCACTGCTGGCTTCCAGCAGGGGTCCAAGAACTCAGAAATTCCTGCTCAGCCATTGCCATGGGCAGTGCTGGTCTGGATCCACTGGCTCCAAACACAGCAGAGATGGTCCCTGTGCCCAGGGACCCTCCTGACCTTGTGACATCCCAAACCTGCCCTTGGCCTTGAGACTCAGCTACCATGGAGAAGGGAATTATAGGACACAGCAGAATATGTGCTTTTCTGACTAAATATGATTTATTTGCTTTTTTTTTTTCCAATTTCTGGTTGCAACAAGTAAGGGAAGCAGATAACCATGGTAACCCAGAAAAATGTAGGTGTAGATCTGCTGGTGTGTGTCTGTGGAGAGTTGAAGAAATGTGTAGAGGGGTTTATTTATGTGTTTACCAATGTATCCTATTGGTGGCTTTTTGATCCTAAATGAGGATTAAAATTTCTTGAAAATGGAGAGCTATTAAAAACCCAAACACTTTCTGTGCCTTTTGTAGAAATTTTTTATTAACACAGTTGTAAATCATTTAAATCATGAGCTTTCTGCTTTTACCATGATTTTAAGTAGAGAACTCTGAAATGAGGTAATTTTAAAAAAATTTAAATGATAAAATGCCGATGGGACAATTTGTTTTTAATTTTAGCAAGAAAAGTTTCAAGTTTGATGTGTACTTAGGTGGTGCTTTGAAATAAACCAGCTCTGAAGTGTTATTTTTGAGGAATCTCAACTACTCAATCTCCTAAGCTTTTCTGCCCTCCACTGAAATTTCTGTCCCCTGTGTCTCCCCAGTCCAGCTGCAAACACGACCACACAAATTCACACCACAAGATATTGTTTAGGAAGGTCCTATCCATGGGAGTTTGGGGGAAAATGCTGAATTTCTGCTTGGCTGCAGCATGTGTCATTATCAGTCCTGTCCTCTGTGCATGGAAAAGGGGTTCTTGTAGGTGTCAGGATGTTTCTAAAAGGTTGTTCCAGGGATTGTCATCATGGTCTATTTGATAATGATAATTTCTTACTGATGGCTTCTCACACAGAATTCAAAAGGCAAAACAGCAATTTTAGAACTTTATCTACTGCAGATTGCTTTACCTAAATTTTTTCCTGTTTCCAACAGTTTTACAGCAAACACATGGACAGCTTTCTAGTTGAGGTCCTTAAATCCTTCTTGTAGGTGAACAATTTGTGCATTCTGATTTCCTTCCTATGAATGAATTTTGAAAAATATTTAATATTTTCATACAGGTAGTTTTGCATTTCAGCATGTTAGGAATGTTCAGAGCTTACCATTCTATTTCCCTAATTTTTTTTAGAATGATAAATGCAAAGATGTTTTGCTGTTGTGTAATGCTGTAACAATCAGGCATTGCTTGGCTCTTAGAGGTGGTCAGAAGGGTGAATAAGAAGATTTCTGTGAGTTTACCCCAGTTTTGTAAAAATCCTCATTCAAACTGCAAGTTAACCCAGTGTTTTAAAAGGAAGTTCCTGTCTAGAAGGTGTAACAGCACTGCTTCTTTTGAGAAGATGGGCTCTGTTATCAGTAATTCAAGTATCAAGAGTTTTGTACTGAAAAAAGTGATATTTCTTTTCTAATGTTGTACTTTCCAGCTATGAAGCTCTCTGTGGTTGTTATAATGTTGACAATAGAGAACCTGCAGCTACTGTTGGTAAAATTTGGTTCATTCCTCTGTCTTTATATTCTGGTAATGCAAATTAATTATAAGACTGTATTCAAAGGTTCTCAAAACTAAAGTAACTTGATTACATCAGACTCCAGTCTGAGTTTTCAGTCTACTGTTAATTGAATTGAACTCTAGCTTGAAATTTGGGAAGTATGTTCTTGTTTGTTGTTGAATTGACAGAGTAAAAATTAAAACTGAGAGTAAAAATTGAAACTGATGCTAGATTCTGGGAAAGATTCCATTTTCCCCAAAACATGACTGACAGCCACGTGTGTGAGCAGTTCTGGGGCTGGGGTTTTTGAAGGTTTCAGTCCTGGGAGATGGCAGCGATTCCCAGCAGGGAGACTGAGCTGGGCAAAGGCACCTGTGCTCCTGAACTCAGCTATTCCTCTCTGCTTGCCTCTTTTGAGGCAGGTTTCTGTCTCAAAATATGAGTACATATTTCACAATCTGGTGTTTCAGCATGTTCCTGCTTCCCTGCCCATTGTACTTCCCTATTACCAGCTTGATTTTCTTCTGAAATGGGGGAACAGCAGGAGCAGGGAGCAGAAAACCCAGTTCTAACTCAGATGTTAATATTGAGGGAAATGTCAGTGCCAGTTGGAGATGTTGGCATTGCAATAGCAGCAGTAATTTTTCCTGAGATTTGATCTGTATGGGTACAGCTTTGTGTCCCTGGAAGAATTTGGGATCAGTTAATGAGCTTATTAATGGCTCCTGGTTGTTTCTGGGGGTGTAAACTAAGTAGGGTTACTCTGATAACACCCCCTGGACATGGGGTGTGTTATCAGAGAATCAGGGTTTGGTTTGTACTCCTCTTTGTCACATAAAAAGTTGAGACATGGATATATTTTCCCTGAAAGTAAACTTTTACAGTATTCATTGCAATGACACACTTCAGTCAAACTGTGTTGATTCCTTGGAGATTTTGAAGAAGCTGAGTTTATTTTATTTCTCTAATAATAAAGAAACACTAAACAGTTAATAAATATATCAGAAGGCTTTCCACTGCATTTTGTTTCCCTGATAGCAGCATATTTTGTGCCTATAGCTACAGTATTCTACTGGGTGAAGATAAATGGATTTCATAATCTCTCACTGGGGAGAAAAGTGAGACTGGAGAAGATTGGAGCTGCATGAGCTGGATAACTTAAGATTATAGCTCTGAGAGGCAGAGCTCTAAAAAGCTATTAAAGATGTTACCTTCTTGATTGGAGATTCAGGAGTTGATGCACTGCCTCAGTCCTGCTCTGTTTTCAAACTTTCATTGAGTTTATATCATCTTCCACCTGGCCTCTCTGAAATGCTGCCCTGAAAAGAAGTATTTTTTTCCATCGTGTGTCTGTTATAGGTAGATTCATCTTCCAAAAACATTACAATTTCCTAAAGACTGGATTTAAATCCATCAGCAGAATATGAGGGAAAACACATTGGATTATTTTGACATATTCATTGAGATAATTTCTTATGGGCTTGTGCTTAATATGTTGAATTATCACAAAGGAAAGCCCATTATCTGAAGAAATACCATAACTGGTGATTACAACTGTATAAAAAGTGGAATTAAACTTCAGTTTTGTAAAGGAGTCTCATAAATTTGTTTTGTCTTAAGGAACTGCTGCCATTACAGAAAGAATTCATGGGAAGATTTCTCTCGCAGTGTGATGCATTTAGTGAGATTTGTCCTGTTACCAATTTGCCATTTGATTGCTGGGCACATTCAGAGAGACTGGAGCTGTCAGGTACAGTCAGCCATCTTTTAAAAAATGCCCAGTAGCTTTAATAGCTTTAAAAGTGATTAACAGCTCATTATCCATGGATGCCTGGGGTACTATTTGGGGTGGGGTGACCTCACCTTGGCTGCTGGGGGCTGCTCTCACTCCCCATCCCAGGCAGGACAGGGGCAGAAAATGAAAAACTCTTGGCTTGAAGTAAAGGCAGTTTCATGACAAAAAGCAGAGGTGATGTGTGGACTCCTTGTTCCTTTTTTTTCTGCTAAAGTCAGGATTAAATGTGTGAGACAGTATTCCTTGTTAGGACTCAGATGTTCATTAGTTCTTAACTATACTACAGTCTCATAAGCTGTGAGCTCTACAGCACTTCACTAACTAAAAAATAGAGCCCTATGTCTCTCTCTCCAAGGCTTTTTAAGGATGAACTGTCTAATTAAGAAATGACACTTAAATTACTTTTAACCTAATAACTAACTACCTGTGCCCTGCAATGCAGACTTTACCTGATTACACAACACTACACAAACTCATGAAGAAGGTGAAGAAGGATTAGCTACTGCCCTAAAACTTCTATCTTGCTTTATATATATTATATTCTAAAACCTTAAACTCTGAGTTTTCCACCATGTGATATTACACACTTCTGTTTAAACTACACACCTATAATCCCGGTTCTGTCATTCAATTTTGGAAGTTTTCTCCACAGCCTCAGATCAAGTGCAGTGTTCTCTTGGGGGTCAGTGCCTGGCAGCACAGAAAGCCTGAAATTCTCACCAGCCAGGGATCCAACAGTGATGTTGTTATAAATAAGAAGCTTGACTAGGCCAATATTCAAGCAGCAATCAATTTATTAATTAATATGGTAAAGTATGAGCAATACAGCGCTGGGTACAGTGGGGGAAATTTTCCCTCCAACTGCACACCCATAGTTGAGGCTTACAGGTATTTATAGGGGTACTCATCAGCTTTCTCAGCAGTTTCTATTCCAATTTTTACTCATCAGCAGTTTCCTATTCCCAATTTTTACGTCACAATTCTATACACTATTGTGATTTAGTTTTTCTCAGGATGTATCCCAAAAGGAGTATCCCAGATGGTGGGGTCTGGTTTCTGAAAGAAGAAAGACGAATCCCATCTGGTGGGGTCCAGCTCCCCAGATGTGGGTCCACCTTTTAATTACAAAGACTGTAAATCTCATAACAGTGATGTCCAGCTTCCCTTGGTTGAAACTATAAATCCTTGAGTTGATGTTCATCTTCCTTTCTCAAGCTGCTTTTCTCTGCTTTATTAAGGTGTGAGATAAGTATATTTCCTTAATATATATTCCAAAGCTATAGTTTCAAGGATACAAGCAATATCCTAAAATTCTACTTCAAAAGGTTATTATTGCAGAACTCTTTAAGGCTTAACTACAAGCAAAGAGCAACATCTTTAATGCTTTAATTTAAATACTCCTAAATCAACTAAGGTTAATTGCAAACAAAAGATAGCCTCAAAGGCCTTCTTCCATGCTTTACTTTCCTCAGTTATTATTAGAATTCATCTTTATAACTGTCCCATGGTCGGTCTCTACACATCTCACAATCACAAATACACACATTGCCTGTATGTACGTGACACGAAACACAGCCTTGTATTTCACAATGTGCAGAAGCAAAGCAAAACCAAAGGAAATTTGATTTCAGCTTCCCACCAGCTGCCAGTTTCCTGCCCCTCCCTGGAATCAGGATGGGCAGTTGTCCCTGTCCCAGCCTCCTGGGGCAGAGGCCACCCCTGCAGCCCCCACTGCCAAACCCTCACCCCCACACCCAGTGCAGCACACAGGGCTCAGATGCTCTTGGATTAATAGAGAATCAAATATCTGGATTTATTGATATCACCTCTTAGGTGATGCCAACCTAACCAAATTCAGTGCCACTGGAGGGATGAAGTTGCCTCCTCCTGTCTGTCTGCAAAAATATTTCAGTCTGTTAAGTTTTAATGTTCACTTTGGAGAGAAGATTGTTGGATGGCCAGTTCTTAAAATGTGATTTTCCCCATTATTGGCCAGGGATTTATCAAATCCCTCTATCTTCTGCTCTGCTGATACATGAAGATCAAAGAGAGTCTGCTTAGATGAAGATATTCTGGGATAGAAACATGTTATGAAAATGGAGAATAGGGGCTTTTTCATACATCTGACCTATTCAGCTACAATCTTCACTGAAAACTTTTTTTTAAGAGAAAATTCTTTTCCAGCATTTTAAGTTTAGTTTTAAAAGGCTCTGTTTTAAGTCTTCTTGTTTGTTTTAACTTTGCAAATAAAATCCAGACATCATGCAAATTGCAGATTGTTAAAAGGGAAAATGTTCTTCTCACTTCTTTCAGAAGAATGTCCCAGGTTCTCACCTCATGTTTAACTACAAGAGATCAGAGAGACTCAAGAGTCAAAGAAAACTTCAAGGCACAGGGAAAGACATTTTGGATAGATGTGGTCCACAGTGAACCCATGCAGAGTGCAAGAGGGAATACTGTACAGAAAAATCAGGTTGAGAGTAGAAATTTGGAAATAACCTGGCAAAGAGTATAAGATAAATGGGTAAAAAGCTCAAATCTTACATATCTGGTTTTCTAGCTGCTGTAATTATAAGGAAAGCAAAAGACACGCTGGGTTTGAGGGACACTGTTAGTGATGGTTCCAGAAGGTTTTGACTTTTGCTTTGTTCCTGTGTTTCATTTGGAGGAAAACACTGCTTTTAGGGCTGCTCAAAGCCCATAATTCCTATTGCATGGGAAATGTCTATATTTCAAATCTTGTTTTCCTTCTTAGCTGAAAATATTTGTGCTGCCGAGCTTTTGCCCTGCCTTAGGTGATATATTTCCCTGTTCCCTGGCAGCAGCAGCTCGGACATTCCCAGCATGGTGGGTTTGCACTCCAGTGGCAAAACCCTTCTGGTGAGCCCCAAATGGAAAGCCAAGAATGTTCTGTCTAAAGAAGCAGCACAGTGCTGAGCAGGGCTAAGGATTGGAGGTGTTCTGGGGAGATCAGAGAGAAATCCAACCTGTGACTCTCAGTATGGCCTTTGCATTCAGCAGAAATGATGAACTGCCAAAGCCCTTGTATGGATCTGGGGGCCCACTGGAAAAAATTGGGTGTGCTCCCACCTGGTGATTCCTTAAAAAAACCCAGAAAAATCTGCAGCAAAAGTGATCTGGTAAATGGGAGAGGCTGTGAAACACAGAGCAGCCACTAAAGGAGGAGTGTGGGAACTTGAGCAAGGGAGATGTAAAGAATAAACTGAAAATGTGGATCAGTATGTTTAAAAATAGGTCAGACTAACCCACTGTGTCTGGTTTTAGCAATGAATAATAAGATTTAGTTGGATATTTTATGGACTTGTTTAGCTTGGAAGAGACCTTGGGAGATCTTCTAGTTCAGCATCCTCCTCAAACTGCAGAGTTAGGTGAGGATTGTGCCCTGCTGAGCTTGTATTAGCTCTGGTCAATAGAATTCCACAGACTTTCTGGGCTACTTATTCCTAATTATATAGTGAATTATTGCTGGTAATTAATCAGAACTTGTTATCTGTTGCTTTTTGCTGTGCGTGTTTGAGGAGAATCTGGTTCCTCTTTCTATGTAACCACAGCCAAAGCAAGGCCAGTGCCTTTAATTTTGTGACTTCAGGCTGACTAAACCCAATTCTTGGCATTTGCAGTCTGGTAGCCCTGTAAACATCTTGGTGCTCCTTCTCCTCTGGACTCCCTCCCATTTTCTGTGTACTCAGTACAGGGAGCTGGGCACAGTGCTCAGTGCAGTGCCAAAGGTGACAAATGCAGAAGGGATAAACAGAGGAGAAAAAGGCAAGCAAACCTCAACTCGTTAAATGTCAAATGTGAATTCTGACAAAGGGTGTAAAAAGAGTAATTTTCAGCTCTTCAGTGTTCCTACAGACCCCTCATTCTCATGTAGGTGTTCTGTGGAGTTGTAGGAATTCAGGGATCCCAAAAAAGATTTCAGTTTTAAGTAGCCCATAACATAAATACTGTCTGTGTAGAGGGCTGAACTTCATTTCAGAAAGAAAGGTCAGAATTTCTACAGGATAATGTTAGAGATGTTTGAAAAAAGGAACTGTGAAAAGTTTTTCTCAAGAAATAAATTCATGTCTATTAAGATATCAAAATGCACATTTGAGGTAGGAAATTTGAGTTATTTTTGAAGAAATGGTTTTCAGTTCTAACAGAATTACAGGTTTGATGCAGGTAGTGTTGAGTGAAACTCTGGGGGGGAACAGGGGAGCAGAGTTCAAGTTTTATTATTCACTGATTGTAGGGCAATATTTTTAATGCCATTGAAAATGCAGGACAAGCATCTTACCTTTCTGACAGACAAAGCTGCCTTGGACTTTCTGTTGGTGTTGACTTTGCTCATCTGAACATCTCTCCTGTCATTTCCTGGATGCTTTGCCATGTATTATTCCTCCTGCATAATATTCTCCTTGTGTTCTCCATCTTAGACTTCAAGGATTGTGGATCCTTCTGCTCAGAGCTTGTGGTTTTATTTCATTTTTAATTTTTTTTTAATTATTATTTTTGTCTTTTGCCTACTGCAAAAGGAGCAAATCCTTGTCCAATCCATGAGGATTCTTGCCAGAGGATCTGATTCCTTGGTGGGATAGATGCCAGCAATGGGATATGTTTGTAGACTATTTTGTCATTTATTTTTGAGGCCCAGAAATGCCTTGATCTTGGCCCACAGAATATCTGCTGGAGTAGAAATACATGAAACTGTGGTATTAAAAACCATGTTATTAAACCCAGGGCCCAAAAAACTAGAGTGTAATTGGCTTTACCCTACAAAGGCTGTTTTTCCAAACTTTCTGATGTGAGGAGGGCTCGTGTGGCTCGTCCCTGCACAATGCACAGCAAAACCTCCTCAGTTGTGTGATCAAACCCACAATGATTTGGAATTAAATTTCAATAATTTAAGTAATCCTTCTGGCATTGCAGCTCAGGGCACATCAAATTGGAAATCCTATTAAGAAAAAGTGTCTATATTTATAAGGACAGGAGGTTCAAAAAGTGCAGTTGAAGCCAAAGCTTTTAAGCTGTTTGATTCAATGGGACATGAAAAACCTGTTAAAAATAATGGGGAGGAATTTACTGCACTTATTGAGAGTTTTGACAATTAAAAGAAAGGGTAAAGAATCTCCATGAACGTGGAGAATGGCAAAAGAGCTTTTGTGAGAGTAGGAAGCACAGATGGAAATATGCAAAGTTATAATGTGCAAATTCTGTTGTCATATGTGCAATAAATAATCTAAGCAAAGAGAATCCAATTACTGGACACAGGAAACTAATTGTTATATTTCTAGCTTTGCAATATATTTGTGTGAGTGATTTCGGTATTTGAGCTCAGTTATGCACATTTGTATTTAAAGTAGATTTCTTGTCAGACACTTATACTGCAGTCAATTTAATTGGAAAAACTCAGTTGGGAGCTGGGATTTGGCCTGGAAATCTCTCAGGAAAGGAACAGAGGTGGCAGCTCCTTCTAGATTTACAGGGTTGAAGAAGCTGATGTCAGTTGTCTAATCCAGTGTCCCATTTTGAAGCGTTTTGCTGGCTGTGCTGGCTGTGTGCATCTCCCTGAGCGTGAATATCTGCACCCACATCTGTCTGCAGAACAGAGACAAACCCTCCTCCAAAATGCCGTGCATTGGCAGAGAAATCTAGAAAAAGGCCTACAGAAAATAATCTCTCTGTTTTGAAGGGCATTGCCAAAAATTTAGGAACTTAGGGAGTTCAAAATATTTTCTGTTGGATTTCAGAAACTATGGAATTTTTATTTTTATTTATGCTACTGGAATGTGTCCAGGATAGCACAGAAAATCCATTACAGATCTGCCCTCTGCACTTTGCTCTACCTGGACTGGGCTTGGTAAATTAACAATGGTGATGTTTACAATTAGTAAATTAACAATGATATGCTCTGCCCCAAGTGTTCTCACAATGTTACAAGACAGATCTCAAAAAGGACAGGAAAAGGATAAAAATCTTTCTATTGTCTCCCCACTCTTAGACTTTTAGACATGTTGATAAAACATGTGTATTTTGAGAATATATAAAAAATATGCCAGGAATAACAGCTACAACACCCACAAACTATTATTTTTTGTTTAAAAAGTGCTTTAAATTGGAGCTGAACTCCTTGCTGGTAAGGATATGCAGTTAATACTTGCTAAAATATATATTTTTAGAGAAGAAAATGAAACCAAGAACTAGGCTATTTTTGTACAGATGCTGAAGACCATAGAAATTTTTATAGGAAAAGAGGGCCTGATCCTTTTGGTTGTCCATAATGTCACTTCCACTGTTAATTCTGCCTTTTGTTCATTAAATTGTCTCCTGAAATTGCAAATATTTCATTTTCTGCAATCCCCTAACCACAGAAATCATGGTCTACAAGGACATGAATGTTCCTGTCTTGTCTTCATTAACACAGCTATTAATACCAGAACTATGTATTTGTTAGACCTGGGCCACTGTCTGCAGGGTTGGGGGTTTTTTTAACATTTTATGAGGAAAATTATGAGAAATCTGGTATGAGGCCTGTCTTGAAGTCATGAAAAAGTCAAAAACTCAATGACTCAAAAGTCACTGAAAGCCAAAACCTTTCAGGTCAACTCCCTAACTAACATCAACTTTGAAGAATTCTGCTCTAAAAATAATTTAAATATAGTCAGTGTTCTGTTTCCCACAGTGCCTCCCTACCCCAATTATGTACAAATCCTCTACTTAAATAAATTTTATGTAAAGGATTTGTGCATAATTGTAGAATTGTGCATTATGTACATAATCCTGTACATAAATTAGTGCATAAATCTAACATAAAAACCATGCAGTGTGTTAACAATCAAGTTTGTGGCTATGGGAACTGGCCACCAGTTTATTTTACGTTGTGGTGTAGTGTGGGACATGACAATGAAGTTTAACCCCAAAAGTTTGTTTCCCTAAAATAAATGTAAATTTAGGGTATTTCTGTAGAGAGGTAAAACTTCTCATCCTGCTTGCCTATTTAAGGTTTTCAAAAAAATCCACATACAAATCTAGTTTGGAACATATTTTTTTTTCTAAAACTTTCTCAGCAACTACTAACCCAGAAGGGTGAGAATGGCAAGATATTCCTGAAGATGGCAGCTCTGGAGTTGTTGGCACTAATAAAGTGTTAAAGCTAAATATATGGCTGAGGAGTTTGCATATTGTCTTTTTCACACTCCAACAACAAAGTGTGGAAGAAACCTGAGGGATAATAATTCCCTGGTCTCATTTCCCAAGACTGTCATTCCTCATCTTGACATACTATTAAAATAATTTAATTATCAGTATTTTTCTTGTCATTAAGTTACCGATGTTTCTGCTATTTTTATTTCCAAAACCTTGAGTGCCCACACACAGACCTCCCCTTCATATGCATGTCCTTTGCCAAATATTTGTATTGGATCATCTGGTCTCCTGCAGAACTTCTGCCTAATTATAGTTCAGTGTTCTGAGGGATGACAGAATCCCCACAGAATCAATAGAAATCTGCACAAAAGGAGGAGAATTTGACTGCTTGGTTGATTTCCTAGCAGGTTTGGTTTGGTTTTAATTTTGTTGCAGCTAGTGATACATCTATACACAAGCAATTTATATTTGCAGTTGCTAAAACTCCCAGAATAATTCCTAAAAACAAATGGTGGTGTTTCCTGGCTATCAGTTTATCTTTTGGCCTATCATTCTGTCTATGGTGCAGATAACAGGATTCAGCTCTGCCTCTCTTGGAAGTTCTTTGGTTTTGTTGCATTTTCAATATTAAAATGAAAATTTGAAAATTTAAATTTAAAATTTAAAATTTGGATTTTTTTTTCAATTTTAAAATTTCAAATTCAAAGCCAGGTGTTGAGGTGCCTCTGTTGGAGTTGTGGGGGCTGAGGTTTTGGGGAAGGGGTTGGTCAGGTCTTTGTGGCAGCAGGCACAACTTTCCCAGGCATTGTCTGTGAGAAGATCAGAGAAAAGAAAGAGAAACAATTCTTATCTTCACTTGCTGCACCTGTTGTTGTGAACATGTGGAATGTGTTATGGAGATTTGTTTTTCTTAATTGGCCAATGATGATGGTTTTGGATTCAGGGACCAATTGGGTCCACCTGTATTGTAACTGTCTCTAAAAACAATGGGTTTCTTAATAAGAATAGTGTAATAAAGTGATTGATCAGCCTTCTGAGAAGCATGGAGTCAATGTTAATTATTACCCAGCTGAGAGCCTGTGACAACAGGTTCTTCCATGGACACTGAGCAGAGCCTGAGGCTGCTTGGAAGCACAGCAACAGCACGTGCCAGGCTTGGATTTGGGATTTCAGGACTGGCTGCTCAGCTCCCACAGCCTGGCTGCACACAGATGCTCACATCTCCACCTCTGAGGTTTGAATGTGGTGTGGAGCAGACCTGCTCCTTGTGCCTTGGCATCCAGAGCAGCACCAATGATTATTGAAGGTGTGGAACATGGGGTTCTGTGGGGAATGCTAGAAACTTGTGGAAATCTGCATTGGTACTGGGGGAACTTGGTAGTGCTGCTGTGATTTTAGTGCCAGGCACATTGGTTGTCCAAGGACAGGAGGCAGAATGTGTGAAATTCCATGTATATATATATATAAAATTATATATATATGTCTCAATATGTGTGTGTGTATTCATATCTGTATGTGTGTAACATTTCCATCCTGAACTGGAACAGATTGTTTGTGTGTGGGTGGGTGGAGAGAAGGAATGGCAGTTATTGGAGGCACTCAAATGCTCCAAACTGGACCAGAGCATTCCTGGGCAGCCTGCTCTGAGTGGAGGAGCACAAAGCACATTGGACTGGGTGAGTGCCAGAGGTGCCCTCCAAGTGACAGTCCCCTGGGATTCTCTGAATTGTAAGTGAAAGCAAGTCCAAATATGAAAGAAAGTGCAATTGTGTGGAAACTGAAAACTATTTCAGTCCACTCATCTTTCTGAAGGTGGAAGATGAATGAGGCAGACTGGGAAAATAGTGTGGGTGACCTGCCCAGGGAAATTAGAGCTCCTCAGTTTCTGTTTTAAGAGGCTAATTTGAGAACCACATCTCTCAGGTGTGGTGGTGACACTCTCAGTATGATGAAATTTCCAAGTTCTCTTTTTTTTGTGCTCCTTTCAAGCTGCAGAGACAGTGAATAACTCATCTCAGCAGCCCAGCAGGATGTGCATCCCCTGAGATTCCCTTGTCTGACAGCTTACACATTTGTAGTGCAGGTAGTAGTTTTGATAGATGCACTGACTATTAATGTGTGACTCCACTCAGAGCAGCTGAGGGGATCTGCTCAGCTGTTCACAAAGTTTCTCTGAGAAAACTACAACTATATTTTATTAACTATTCCTTTTCCCCCACTATTGTTATGGAGAACACCCAATTTAGAGCCAATTCTTAGCTCCCTCTCCATCTGTAATGTTTTGATTAAACACTGTTTTTAAAAGATGAGCCAATGGCAAATAATTAATCTTTTTCTTTAAACTGCTGGTTGCACATTCTTGAAGTAGAGCTGGGGTTTTTCAGATGGACCATGTTTCTTCACAGAAATGAGTCATTTTGTTTCTGAAGGTTTTATTTACCAGTTCACCTTTTCTTTTTTGTGGCTCCTGCTCTCTATAGTTTTTATTCTGTCATTTGCTGATATATGTCTGTAAAGATGGAAACACAGGAAAAAGTGAATTTGTCAGTAATTCCTTCAGCGAGGAGCAGTGTCTTGAAAACACCTGAAAAATCTTTCCTTCGCTCTGTTGCTTCAATTCTTCCTTCTGTACACATATCTATTTACACATACAAAGTACTTAAAAATGTTGTCTTTCAATACAATCACAGATGCCTGTGACTTTTTTAAACTTTTGCTATTCATCAGAGAAAACACTGCCACTCTCGTGAAAATAGAAACTTATACCACTTACACCACCTCTAAAGAACTAAAAATGTCAAGGGGACCATAAAAGGAGAATAACACTGTTTGTTTTAGAAGTTGTTCCATGACAACTTCTGTAATCATCTTGACAAAAGTCCTGTAAACTGAAACCTTTGTACTTTTTCAATTGAACGAGCTCTGAAGGCACAATGCGTCACTGGAAATAGAAATTAAAGACTTTTTATTCTTGGCAAGAAGCTCTGCACTCTGTGCCTCCAGAGTAAAGATGTTCTCTGAAACAAACAGAGAATTCTTGTGTGTGATATATTATAATGGGCGCTGCTTCCTTGACTTTTTATCCTTTGTGCTGCTCTGGAAGCACAACAGATCTGCCTTCTTTGCATACTAATAAACATTGCTGCTTGTAATTATTCTGTGGTTACAGTAGCTCTCCTTTGAGATGAATCTTTGCTGCGTTATTTACTTTGTTTCAGTTATTTGCAGCCTTTAGTTCAACTGTAAAACAAGGTTTTATTTTTGTTGTGATGTTTATTACCTCGGTGTTTTTTCCATCTGTAAGGCAAGGATTGGAGCAGCTGTATAAAACTTGATTCCCTGAAAACAAAAGTCACTTTACAGTATTTTAATTTTTAAAGAATTGTGCATCTGGTATAAAAAAAATCACTTGGATGTTTTCTTCTATTGTTTTAGTAGAAGTCAAAGCTCAACCTCTACACCCCACTAGATCAGAGTGCAGAAACTTCTCATGAGTTGCCATAAGTTATCAGATAAATGATATTTATTTTATGTGATGGAAGATGTGTATTATTTATAATTTTGGTTTTGATAAGCATCCCATGTTTTACTATATCTGTGATCCTTTCCGTGATGTTTGCCAAGTTTGCATTTGACAAAGCCAAAAATACAACTGATGACAAAAACCTCATCTCAGTTTAAGTTAATTTCTTTGAACATATGGTACCAGTTATAATCTCACACAGGTACAGAAACAAGAAGAAAAGAAAGCTAAACAGGTAGATAATTTGAAGAATAAACATTTGTAATAGAAGAAAAGTTCAAATTGTATTCTTTACATCAAATCACGACCAAAGCAGTTTACTGATTTATTTAACAACATGTACTTAGCAGGCAATCAGGGAATTAGGCACTCAGACAGAATCAGCCGTTCTGTAGAGAAGCCCCAAGAGTTGACATTTGTGAGATATGATGACGGAAATATAAATTTCTAAACCCTTCTGTAACTAATCCCTGAAAGTTTTCCCTGACATACTTGCCCTGTTTTGTAGCCCCCCCTCTGCCTGTCCCTGTTGTGGGGTCCAGCCCAGCTCCCCACTTTGTGACTCCTCGTGCTTAGCTGGGTTTTCATACTGGGTAGGAAATGGAAAGACAGAAACTCCCACAGACACTGAAGGGTTTGATTTACAGCCTTGGGAGAAGCTTGAATTGGTGTAAAAATACAATACACAGACATTAAGCAGAAAAATTATAAAATTATGTTTCTATGGTGTAAGTAAGAATATGCCTTAAGTGAGAAACTCTATTGATAAGATTGTGAAGGGTTTTATAGTGTAATAATGTAACTGTATAGAGTAAGCTAAGGGTTTAGAAGTTATAATAAAAAGCATTTGTGTGTAAGGGTGATAGCAGCCCATTGGATGAAAGTATCTGCAGTGCAGCAGAATTAAGTAAAAGTGATAGGTTAGAAAAAAAAACGTTTGTGGCAACTCTCCATTGGATTAGAAAGTTCTGTACTGCCTTGTAACAAAGAATTTGTGACTACCTTGAGCTATGGCTGACTGCTTGCTCCTCTAAAATCTCATGGCCTTTGAGGCTGATGTTTATCTCAGTAATAAATCATTTTTAGCCCCACAGTAGTCCCCTCCCTTCATTAAGGCATCAATAATAATGCCCTTGGGGTCACTTCTGGCAGATACTGAGTCAAATACCCCACACATCTCTCACCCTCCTCTCTCTCCCCTTTGTTACAAATTTTCACATTTCTTGCTGTGACTTTTCAAGCTTTGTTTTTTCCCTTTTTCACTGTTTAATGCAGCAAAGGGCCTTTGGCTTTAGCATTATCAGTTCAGGGGGGTCCTTTCTCATTTTGGGGGTTTGGGTTCAGTTTTTCCTCAGCTGTTTTTCCAAGAGAGGGACCCACACTCATTGCCCTGGAACCCAGATCACTCCAGGAGAGCAGCAGGAGGGGGCTCAGGCTCATTTGTGGGAGTGAGAAGAGTTTGGGTTCACTCCCCACCCTTTGCTGCTGTGCTCATCTCTCATTTCACTTCACACCAGAAGCTGACACCTGCAGGAGCCTCTTCTGGGGTAACTTCTGAGTTACTTCTTCTTTTTATCGAAAATTACATTTCTTTTAATGAAGATAAATGCATGGAGGGCTCTGGCAGGGGGAGAACAGCACTCAGCTCTGCTCCATCAACATCTGTTTCATCTGCTTTTGGTGCTCTCCTTTCTGTGTCCTGGACTCCTGAATAGACCCTGAAATGCAAACAATTGCTGATCATGCTGCTGGCTCTGATAACATAGCTCATAATGTTGCCCTAATTACTTACATTATAAAACTGTCAGGTCTGGAACGTTTGGTCTCTCAAGGCAGCTCTCCAATTAATCTTTTCCTTTTTATTAGAGATCTTGTTATGTGATTCTCTTTTGGGGAGGAATTAGAAGGTTTTATGTCATAGTGGTGTGTGGTTTTTTTTAAAGCTTTCACTGATAATAGAGCAAGACTTCAGAGTTACCATTTTTTTATTATTTTTATTGCAGCATCTGAAAGAATGCTGTCCTTACTATTAATGCCCAGCTGCTGAGGGAAAAATCATAGAACAAGCCAGGTTGGAAGGGACCTTGAAAGATCATTTGGTCCAACTTGTTATGGAGAAAAGGAGCCTTTTTATCACCTTGTCCAGTCATGTTTCGAAAAGCCCCTAGTGAAGGGGATTTTGCCACATGCATCGGGAGGTTGTATCAGAGCTCCCTTGTTCCCGCTGTGGAAAAAATTCAAATATGAAGGTGAAACCTCTCCTGGTGCAACTTGTACCTGTTCTTTGTCTTCAAAATGTGGCTCCTTGTGAGGCAGAGCCTCCATCCCCTCTGCAGCTGCCTGCTCAGACCTGAGCTCTGGGAGGACGTCACCCCTCATGGAAAAGGGGTTCCTTCAAATCTACCCCAAATAAAGCTTTCCTCATTATGGTGTTTGTGAGCTCCCCAGGACGAGGTGAGAGATGAGTATCTGACTTCATGTTCTCAGAAGGCTGATGTATTATTTTATGATATGATATTATATTAAAAGAAATTATATATTAAAACTATAACAAACTATAGAGAGAGGATACATCAGAAGGCTTGAAAAGAATGATAATGAAACTCGTGACTGAGTCCTCAGAGTCTGACACAGCTGGCCATGATTGGTCATTAATTAAAAACAATTCACATGTTTGATAAATAATCTCCAGACCACATTCCAGAGCAGCAAAACATGGAGAAACTGAGGCTGCTCATCTTCCCAGGAGAAGAAATCCTGGCAAATGGATTTTTCAGAAAATATCCCGGTGACACCTCATTCTTCAGCCAGCTTTAGCCCACTAAAGCTAAATTTTAGCTTTAGTGTGAAAGCTAACATTCTGATTTGAGTGAGGAACTCTTGTTTGGTGGCACTTTTTTCCCTCCCCTGGTTAAAGCAGAGTGAAGGTCCAGATCCTGAAAGAGGCTGCTGCTGCTGTTCCTTTTATTTTATATATAAAATGGGAAGATCATGTTTAAATCTCAGCTTAATTCAAAATACAGATTTAACAAAGGTATTTTATTTCTAAAATTGTGCATCTGGCTCCATTATTATGGTATAATCTCTCCCCATCTTTCTAGAAGCAAATGCTTCATTTTTCTTCTAAACAATGAAATTATTTACTGAAAAATAAGCTAGCAGATCATCTTGCTTTATTCAGGTGTCTAAGCCACTAAAATACAAAGTTAGCTTTCTCTATCTAGATCTAGTTCAGTGATTTTCAAACTATTTTATATAAATAATGGTTCTGATATTATCAATTTTGCCAGGATCTGGGTCTGTAGGCATAAAGCCTGTGCCTCTACTTGTTAAATAGAGGTTCAAGACTGATCAATGTTTTTTTTCCACTCTGAAAGTCTTGATATTCTTAAAATTAGCTTGCAGAAAAATAAATTTAAATCCTGTCACCCTCACAGAATAACAGCACTGGGGTTTTTCTCTGTCTATAAATCTGGAGATATAAAAGATGACAATGATAAAAATGTGATGTAGATTCAAGAATCTGTCTGCAATATACTGTCCTTTTGTTCAGTGCAGCTCTAATGCTTCCATTCACCTTGTTTGTAACTATTTCCTTTATAAATTATCATAAACCTGAAAAGGTGGGCTATTTTTTAGGCTTAACATAACCAGCACTGCCTTATTTCAAAATCTAATACAATTATGAACACACCGTAACTTTTGGATGATTAAATTGCAAATTGTGGGTGTCCACAAGGCAAGCAGATATATTAAATTTGTTCACCTTCATAACTCATCCTCACACACACTGGATATTTTTCAGGATCACACCAAGCTGTGCTTGTTCTGCCTGAGGTACATTCTACAGTATTTATGGTTTATCAGATGTACAGGAGATCTTCTTCAAGGAGATACTCATACATCATTTGAACTTCAGTAGTTATTACATTGTTTTAATGGAAAAATGTTATAAATGAATGAGTTTTATTCTCTCTGAGACACTTATATTTTTGAACATGACTTTCTCGATGATGTTATTTTTTCATTCTATGAGAACATGAACTTCTTGTTTATTGCTCACTGATTTTATAAACATATCTCCTTTTCTCCTTGGAGAGCTATAAAGAAAAAAAAAGGTCAGCAAGCAGAAGCTAAGTAATGTGAGTGTAGTTTTCCAGAAGTTTAGTGGAGTAAATGTGACATCTGTTAATAAGCTAAAATCAAAGTAATCAAGAAAAACACTTTCCCTTCTATTTGCATTGTATTTCAGTAAGGAATATAATCTAAAAAATAATATTTAAAAGTGAGGTTTTGATTTACAGCTGTAAACTAAGGGATATCTGGCTTAATCCACATGGAAAGTACCTGCAGTTGATATGAACTTAGGCTGTGAGTTCATCAAATAAAAAAACTGAAACTTTTTATCTTGCAAACTGAGACTTCTTATCCTGCAAAGGCTCAAGATCCCCAGGAAGGAGGTGGTTTAGTGTTTGTGGATGGAGCTGAGGCTTTTTTGCTCTACCTTGCTGCAGAACTCTCCTCTCTGATGTTGACACACGTGAGTGGCAGTGCTGCAGGTGCCAGGCTCATCTGCCTGTTTGAGGGGCTCCCTTTGTCCCCATGTCCTTTTCATTGATGCCCTGTGAAGGCTGACCTAGAGCAGAGGCTGGACAGAGTTACAGAATAAAGCAGGGATTTATTAAAAGGATCTCCTCACTGGATCCACCTTGGGCAGCACAAGAGTCCAGCCAGGGCTGCACCCAAGATGAACCAAAATGGTCCCAAAATGCACAACCAGTCACGGGGTCTCTCACTTGATCAGTTCTAGTCCATTGGTATATTGGAGACCCTTGTCCCATTCCAGCTTTAGCCCATGCAGTCCCACCCTGCTTGTTTTTCTCTCTCCAGTCCACAGTGTTTGTGCTCTTGGGCTGAGATTTGGATCATTTGTCCTTGGTGCCCAGCTGGAGCAGGAATTGTTTTGTCATCCTGCTCTGTGCAGAGAGCTCTCCATCCCCTAATATGAAGCTCAGAAGTACACACTAAAGCAGCACAGCATCTGTAAAATATAAAAGCTGAACCCTGGGGCATCACCATCACTGTTATATTTGTGATTGCTGACCAAGCCCTGTGCAAGGCAGCAACCCTTAGGTGCTCATGCTGTGAATACATTTTTTTCCCTGCATTTTGCTTGTGTGGGACTCCTGACACAACCCTCAGCTCCCCAGCCTGCCACAGGCAGAGGCACTGCAGAGCTGTGGGGGAATGATCTCTGCCCACCCTGGGGTCTCCTGATCCATGAAGATCCCTGTGCTCCTCTCCCACACCATTCCTCACTCTGGGAAGGCCTAAAGAAGGCTTGGGGGGTTTCAAACTTTTGGCAAGGGCAGTGACAGTGATGCCTTAGGATTTATCTTTTATATTTTTCAGATTCTGTACTGCTTTAGTGTATAACTCTAAAACTCCATGGCCGGTCAGCTGCTGCTCTCCTAGACCAAAGAGTTCCTTTCTAAGCCTGAGACTCCAGGACACCTCACTGCCTCAGGCCCTGAAAAATGTAAAAAACAGGGAATTGTGGGGGGCAAACTCGAAGTAAATGTCTTCATTACCTGAAGCTGTAATTGGAGGATTAATCCCTGATGTGTAAATGGACCAAACTTATAATTGTGTGAAAACCTTGTGCCCATCATCCATCCTAGGTGCAGCCTCTGGGAGGCTTTGACTGCCCAAGGTGTATCTGTTAAATAAATACTCATTTTTAATAAATAACTCACCTTTAATAAATACCCACTTTTATTCTCTTAATCTTGTCCAGCCTATGTTCCAGGTGGCCACTCCAAAGCATCAACAGAGACAGGTTTATTTCTGCATGCAGTTTAGGAAACTGTTGTATAGCATAACAAAAGGGGAAAAAAACCCTAAATTCACATTAAATAATCTTTGTTAAGCTCCAGTGTGCTGCCCAAATCTGCAGCAGTCCTCCCAGGGATGCTGTTTGAATTAAGGATGTTGGTAGTAGAGAGAACCAGGAATGTCCGGGAGTGCTTGGACCCAGGAGAAGTGTGCATTGAGAGATCCTGGGATTATTTGCACAGGGATTGGACCCAATGTTTCTCCATTTATTGGGACAGAAATAGGTCCAAATCTTATTCATTTCCTGGGTCTTATTCCTTTCCTGTCACAGGTGGAAGAGGTGAGAACATTTTGGATGTCTTCTCCAGAGAATTTAATATTTACTTTTTTTCATTTATCTTTTCCATGATTGCACTGGATAATACTGCAAAGTTGTATAAAATTAAAATTAGGTTTGAAATAGGGTTTGTTAATCACAGTATTTAACTGTTGTGGTTATTGTTTCCTAAGAGACTAATGAGGTGAATTATTGTCACATAATTAAACTACAGTTTATCTAATCTCTTCCATACCCTTGTGGTTTGCTGTTATTCAAGTATCACTTGAAGGTTAATTTCACTTAGCTCATATATAGTTGACTTTGGCAACACAGTTAATATCAAAATATGTTTTTAAGTCTATTTGAAAGTCATTAGGCAACCGCTTTGCCAAAATTATCACTTTAAGCTTTACAAGTGAAGGTAAGGATATAAAAAACAGTTAAATCAGCAGAGTCACATAAAAATACAAATTGAAAATATCCCCTAAAATGTTTTTGACTGAAGCCTTTCCCTAGAAACAAGGAATTCCTCAATTGCTGCTCAGAGGCTGCTCAGATCAGCTCACTGGCTGTTTCCTGGGGTGCTTGGGCAGGAAATCCTTTTGTCTTGCTACACAAATTAGGAATGTGCTGTAATATCTTCATAAGAAAAAACAAAATGACAGAATCATCAAAACATGCCTTTTCTCTCAGAGAAATAGATTAGTTTATATACTTCCATTTCTTTTTAATCCCCAAACCCAACCTTCTTAGTTCTTGAACCACGCTCAGCATCATTTTAATTCACTATTCCTGATTTATTCTCAGGCTAGATCTATTTGAAAGATGGGTATTCTATTTATTATACTACCATACAAAAGCTGCTATTTTGTTCTTATATTAGTCACAGTTTTTTACATCAAATTTTTGCTTTCTCTTCAGTAAGCCTAAGAAATTACCTACTCTAAAACTCTGTAATTTCCTCTAAGTTATGGTACCAAAGATTTGAATCTACTATTTTCTCTCATTTCTCTCTCATCCCATTTCTGTATAACGTGGACAAAATTAAAATTCTTTTAATAAAAGTATAGCTAAGCATAGAATTAACCCCAAAATGAGACCTTTTAAGAAAATAAGAATTCAGTGGCATGGAATTTAATAGTTTTGATATTCATCCATGGTGCAGAAGCTAAAGTAGTAAGTGGTTATAATTTTGAATCCAGAGATTTTCTCTCTTCTGAACAGAATTCACAAATCTCTGATGTCTGAAAAATACAACATTCTTAAGCATTTAATCTAAGTTGTATTTTATTTTTAGGGATTTATCAGCCAATATTGAAACAGTGAAATCAATCAGTAACTTTCTTGGTTATGACCCTCTTAAAAGACATCCCACTGTGCATTTCTAGAATAATTTCCTCTTCTATATCCTTTTCACTATAAATACCCCACAATTTGTTTAATTTTTCTCTGTAGTGAGTTAGAAGAGGATCCTTTGTGTCAGGCACAACACATTCCAGTTTTCCCCAGTTTTTCTCACTTGCATGTTTTCTTTGTGGTCACTTTCCAGTGCTGTGGAATTCCTTGTGCTGCCAGCTCATGGCCCGTATGCCATGGATATATAAACCACAATTATCTAGCTCCCTCTGAAAAGGTTTGCTCCTGCCATGGATATATAAACCACAATTATCCAGCTCCCTCTGAAATTCTCCCCTGCTTCTGTTGCCTCAGGAATGGTGTGCCATCAGCAGATGGGACAATTTTGAACACAACCTGCCAAGGTCAGGGCTCCAGGAAACAATCTGAGGTTTGAGCTCCCAGGAGCTGCAGCTCCCCCCTGCTCTCCTTGCTGGGTGTCTTTGGAGCTCCTGGAATTTGTTTTGTCAGTCCCTTGCAAACATGTTCACCGCCTTTCAAATCAAACTGCTCTGTGCTGTGCTACCAAATGCTTTTCTGAGTTCCTGATAAATTGTGAATTATGTTGGGATTGTCTCCAGGTGAGTAACACATGGAAGGGATTCCAGTTGTCTGCCTGAGCTCCTCTTTCTCTGCATTCAGCCTCCTTGTGGTCTTCTAAGTCAGGCATTCCTAAATCTGGTTTAATAATTTTCTGTCTTCTGCATAGCTGAGTGCAGGATAAGAAGCTTGTGCTTTCTATGGTCTTGGAGCCTTTTAAAGTCAAAATAATTCTATTAACTGCTACTCTAGTTCTCAAATACTCCCTTCCTTCCTTCCTTATGAGTTATCACAAATCCTGCCCTGGGCTTTCCTTTTCCCCTCACCATTTTTCTACTGATTTCTCAGCTGTAATTCAACTAGGCCTGGAGCTTTGGCAATGTTTAATAGTTCTAATTGCCTAATTAAGGTATCAGCTCTAGTAGACCAGAGCCCTCTTTCTCCTCTGTCTTCCCAGTCTGCAGGAGTGTGTTCACCACTTCTGTCAGATTCTCCTCCTTTGAGTATTCATTATGAGCTGTCTATAAAGATATGAGTAATCTGTCTCTTTATTTTTCCAACTGCTTTGCTTGAAGACATTTCTCCCATTCCTGTCAGGCTACAAGTAGGTGAACAAAAAAACCCCACAGTTACACAGAAAAATTGGTGTTAACGTGAAACAGAGGAAATCTGTCTTTTTCTTTGCTTTTCAGGAAAAATATAAACTCTGTAATAATGGGATGTGTGCATGAGAGAGGAAAGAAACACTGGGGACTGAGTGTAACTTGTGGTGATAAGAAGGGGTAGACATAATTAAAGTTAATTGGCAAAAATAAAATCAAATCCTGCCAGGTGAGCGTGTTTTGCCTGTGACAGTCACTGCTGGATGATTGCTCTGTCTTTGCTCCAGCCTGGGAGATTTTTCTGTGCAGTTTTTCCACTCCCTCCCCTGTCCATGGGCGGACAGAACACTGACCAACAGCTGGGTGGGAGCTGACACAGCCCCCAACTATATTATTCCTCTTATAAAGAAATCTCCATAACCTTAACAAAAAAATTCCTTCCCTAAAAAAAAAAAAAAAAATTAAAAATAGTAAACTAGCTAAAAATATAACTGATGCCTCAGGTTTAGCTTTTCTATTTTTCAGATTCTGTGCTGCTAGAGTGTGTGGGTCTGGGCCTCGTATGAGGGGATGGTGAGCTCTGTGCACAGAGCAGGGAGACAAAACAATTCCTTCTCTAGCTGGCAAATGATCCAGATCTCAGCCCCAAGAGCACAAACAAGGTGGGCTGGAGAGAGAAAAACAAGCAGGGTGGGACTGGATGGGCTAAAGCTGGAATGGGACAATGAACTGCAAGATGCAAATGGAGCAGAACTGATCAAAGGGAGAGACCCCATGACCTGTTGCCAATTTTGTGACCATTTTGGGTTGTGCTGCCCAAGGTGGATCTATGTGAGACCTCTTAATAAATCTCTGCTTTATTCTTTAGCTCTGTCTAGTGTCTGTTCTAGGTCAGCCTTCACAAGGCATTCTTTCCCCTGGGCGTCATGACTCAGTTTGGAGTTCCATGGGCTGCACAGTGATTACAGCAGGCAAGAAGCAGGAGGGAGGCTTTTAGCTCAGCCCCACCTGCCTCATTCTCAGTGTTTTCCAAAGGCTCTGTCAGTTCTGCTTTCCTTGTGGCTGGCAGGCAAGAGCCATGGCCAAGAGACAGAAAACCAGGGCAGAGTCACTGCTCAGACACTGCCCCCTCACTTCCCTTCCAGGTTGCTCTAAGTGTAAATGGATGCAGCATCTCTGTTTTTCAGTGCCACAGTGGTTAATTGTAGTATTTGTAAATGTTTCACAGGAAAAATACTTATGTTGGTAATTTTAAAAACGCTTGAAATATTAGTCTTCAAAATAGTTCTCAGTCAAACATTACATTTTGAATGGCTTGTGGGGAGTTGAAAAGATGCATAGAACAAAAGATCTTATACTGGCCTCATCAGAGACAGACATTCTTCGTTTTTTCAACATTTGTTGGGTAATCAATGTTCCTGTTTGCTGTTTGTCTGCTTAAATTTTAACAAGTAATTCTGCTTATAATTGTGGCACTTACTGATTTTTAACAATTGGCGCCTGCTGTGTGTAGGATAATGGCACAATTCAATGTGTACTGTAGGAAGAACATTTTTTGCTGCTCATTTTACCTGGAAATGTCTGAATTTATAGGTGGAGTTACCCTGTTGAAACACACAATTACTGGGGATGTAGGTAAGCAGGAGTAGAGATTTTTACTTGTGTAACAAGAAGAAAATCCCAAATAAATGTGATTTTCTTTGTTATGGAAGCAGAAAAGCATCAAAAATTAATGTGACCCAAAAAAAAGTGGTTGTCTTACTAGATTTTATCTGCAATGTCCATTGGTTGTAATGAAGGTGATGCCCTGTGAAGGCTGAGCTAGAACAGAGGCTGGACAGAGCTAAAGAACAAAGCAGGGATTTATTAAAAGGATCTCCTCACTGGATCCACCTTGGGCAGCACAAGAGCCCAGCCAGGGCTGCACCCAAGGTGAACCAAAATACAAAATGGACAATCAGCCATGAGGTCTCTCACTATTATAGGTTCTGCTCCATTTGCATATTGGAGTTAATTGTCCCATTCCAGCTTTAGCCCATCCAGTCCCACCCTGCTTGTTTTTCTCTCTCCAGCCCACCTTGTTTGTGCTCTTGGGGCTGAGATCTGGATCATTTGTCCTTGGTGCCCAGCTGGAGCAGGAATTGTTTTATCCCCCTACTCTGTGCACAGAGCTCTCCATCCCCTGATGTGAACCCAGACCCACACACTCTAGCAGCACAGAATGTGAAAAATAGAAAAGCTAAACCCTGAGGCATCAAAGCTGGGGAAAGGTTTCTGAGCAAATACAAATAGTCACTCTTCACCTGCAATGAAATCTGCCCCTTGCAAGAAAGAAATTGAATCTGTGGCAGTTACTCACCTCACTGATGCCCAGGTGAGTGCAGCTTTGGTGATTCTGTATGCACACAGTGCACCACGCTCCCTCTTCCCAAAGCAAGGGGACAGCCCAAATTTCTTACCCTGACATTTGGCAGGGCTCCTGAAGGCCAGGAGCAGAAAAGGATAACAGTGATTTATTGCTGTAGTTTTGGGGCTGATGTGTGTGATGGGCAGTCAGATGTACAATGGTAAAATTGTCTTCTGGATATCCTTGTTTGCTCAGGGCTTGGGGCAGGGCCAGGATGGGGCTGTCCCCTTCCTCCAGCACTGCCTTGTCATCCTCACTGGGGACCTCTGCAGCCATAGAACCTCAAACTGCAAACAGGAACTCCCTACAAAAGTTGGAGACAGCAATGGGGGGATAAAGGAGGAATCCTTCCACTTCCTTTTGCTCCTTGGCAAGGGAGCGAAGAAAGGCGGTTCCCTGCTGGTTCTGTGTGGTTCCCTGCTGGTTTTCTGTGAGGCAACTTCAGAGCCCAGGGCCGTGCCCTACAGCTGGAGCAGAGCCTCTGCCAGCACTTTATCCTGAGGAAAGGGGATTTCCTTACCTGGACTCCTTCAGGGGCTCGTGGAGGGTGAGCTGGGATCCTGTCCCACCCCAGGGGATTGGTGAGCTGGATCCTCTTCCATCCCAGGGGATTGGTGATCTGGGATCCTGTCCCATCCCTGGGATCCTGTCCCATCCCACAGGAATTGGTGATTTGGGATCCTGTCCCACCCCAGGGGATTGGTGAGCTGGATCCTCTTCCATCCCAGGGGATTGGTGATCTGGGATCCCGTCCCACTCCAGGGGATTGCTGAGCTGGATCCTGTCCCATCCCTGGGATCCTGTCCCATCCCACAGGAATTGGTGATTTGGGATCCTGTCCCACCCCAGGGGATTGGTGATTTGGGATCCTGTCCCATCCCCCCATCCCAAGGGATTGGTGAGTTGGGATCCTGTCCCACCCCAGGGGATTAGTGAGCTGGGATCCTGTCCCATCCCAGGGGAATGGTGATTCGGGATCCTGTCCCACCCCAGGGGATTGGTGATTTGGGACCCAGCAGTGCCTCTCTGGTGCCATGCCCAGCTCTGGAGCCCAGGCTCCCAGGTTCTGCAGTTTCCCTGGTGGAATTTGCAGCCCAGCCTCGGGAGAGCAGAGCTTTGGCTTTGCCAAGGAGTGCTCAGGGCACAGCTTTGCCAGCAAGTGTTAAAGGGAACAACAAAACCACAGCAGCTCTAGTTGTTGAATATTTCCTGTTTATCTGCCTGAGACCCGGGCAAATTAAGAGCAGCCATCTCATTTTTGTTTCTTACAGATTATTCTCCTGTGACTTTTAATTAAAACTTCCCTTAGGCACAGAAGAACCATCGGTGATTTTTTTTTTCCTGGACTCTCTCAGCTTTAATTACCTTTTAGGATTTGAAATAAGCTTTATGTTTGCACCAGATCATGTTTACTACAGAAGGAAGTGGCAAAGGGATCAGCAGGGATATTTACTATAAAATCAAAATTTCTCATAAAATATATTTAAAATATAGTCAAGTAAACATTCCCTTCCCCCTCCTAAAAACCCTATGGCCAGGTTTAATAGTCTTTCATGTATTTCACACTGAATAACTTGTGTTGAATCTCCCATTCCTGCACTATTCAATTTTTACTGGGAATATGATTACATAGAAATGAGACTCCATCGGAGAAATAAGATATTGGATGGGCAGTAGACCAAGGCAAATTTCTGAGCAGTTTGCATAAATGTTTTCCCAATCATAATAGCAGTTTCAGAACTTAAGCAGAAGAGCTAACCTGTCAGAATGCAATTCCTATTCACTGCTGCTGCAAACACCTTGTTTGCCAGAGAATCATCCCGTTTGTTTTGTGTTTACCTGCAAATAAATTTGGTGTAAAAAAGAGCTGGAATGGGTATAATGTCATTCCAGCTGGAGAGAGGGGAGGTTTTTAGCCACTAATAGGTGTGTAAATATGGGGCACAATGTATTCATCCACTGCTGAGCACATCAGAGGCAGGGAGAGCTGTGAGTTAATGGGATGAGCTCCCCAGGACACCAGCAGGGAGCAGGCAGAGTGGGCTGCAGTGTGAGCACAGGATGAATAAAATAGTCCCAATAATTCCCTGCTGCTGGCTGGAGAACTGCTGGCAGGTCTGCTAAAAAACAGTCGAATTGCCAGTGGCCTTAGAATAGGGATAAATGTGTAATGCTGAGGAGATGAAATATTTCTGGGAGGCATCTCTGGACTGAGGAGAGCCCCCCTATGCTTTCCATAGCAATGGGCTCCTTGGCAGAGAGGCTCTCTGCAGGTGGGGAGGCACAGCTCAAGGTATTTTATGAATTTTATTGATTTTAGGGACAGCTCAAGGTGTGTTTTATTCAAGGTTTTGGGGTGTGTATATCCAGGCATTGAAAGCATTTGCATGTGTACACAAATATTCCCAAAGGGCACAATCCAGGCTCAGCCCAGCCCATCAGCACAAACTGTGCAGCTGAAGAGGCACTTGCTCATTTTGCTTTTTGGTGTAGAAGTGAAGAAACCTCTGAGGGGAATCAGGTCTTCCATTGCCTTACTGAATTGATGATATTTTGGTGGCTGTTGTTAATCAGATGATAATATTCCTGTAGGCTTCAGCCTAATGATTTTTTTTGATATCATTGACTGGCTGGCTGGCTGCTTCATGGGCTTTTCAGACAAACAGGAAATAGGGTTAGAGAAAAAAAAATAAAATTAGCTTTTCTTTCATTTGCTTATTTCTGAGCCTCTGCATTTGCCCCAAATCCCCAAATAACAGGCTTAAGTTCTGCTTTTCAGGATTTTTAGCCATTGAGGAACTGCATAGGCAAATCACACTTCTGGACCCAAAAATGGACTTGATTTGAAATGATCTTTTTCTGCTTCTATATAATGGGCATTCTGCACACAAATTGGTTTTTCACAGATGAATATTCTTTGCATTTAATTTACATTCTGCATATGGCTGTATGCATTAGAGCTATTTAGCATAAAAAAAAGACGAAGAGGAAGAATGGAAGAAATACTTTTAAAATTAATGATATAAAGTTAAGTGGTGTGCTCCTGTTTACCCTTGCTAGCAATAGAACAAGCCAAGGACATTCATCAAGAAGAAAGGCCGTAATTAATTAAGTGAAATATGATGCAATGCACAATTAACATGTGTTACAGCATGTCAGTAGACTCATGCCAATAAAATAGTAATGTCAGCTAAAGGATTTGACATTTATGTGGATAATAAAATATTGACGGTTAAATTAGGGGGGGGGGTTTAAAATAGTTTTCTGAAACAAAACTTGGCTTAAAAACCTATAGCAGATATCTTTAGGAAAAGCCATCACCTGCAGGCAGCCTGTTCCATAAGAATTCACTGGGAGTCAGGCAGTAAAATACCTTAAGAAACAATCTGGCATTAACTGACATCTCTCACTGTAGAAATTGTAGAAAAAAATTATCTCTCATATGTAGAATTTTTTTTCTGTGTTAAACACTTCCTTCCTTTGTATTTAATCATCTTGAGTCCTTACAAATGATCTCTCCATCTGAATAAATGGCTTCACCTCAGTCCTGTGCTGTTCTCCCTATCCCATTTCCTTTTTTCTTGGTGTGTGCACATCTCCCTCCACCTTTCCCTCAGGAAACATGTACATGGTGGATTTGGATTCTGCGAGGCACAAAAAACTCTGATTCCACCTTGTTTTATTTGTGCCAGACAAACTGGAGCTGTAAATGTTGTAAATTTGGGGATAGCCTGCAGGAAAGCTTGGAGAGTAGGGCTACATTTTCTCTCTTCTTAATTGGTTATGGTTGCTTAAAGGAAAAACATCCCATGGAAATCACATTTCTGTCCGAAAATCTTGGACTTGTTATTTCTACAAATAAGCTTAAGATTAATGAAACTGAAAGCAGCTATCTTGCACTTATTAGGGCTGCAAATAACCTTAAGATTGATGAAAATAAAAGGAGCTAGTCAGTTCAAAAAGGCTTTTTCCCCCTATTTTTTTCTCCATTTTGGTTATACTGCACAACCAGAGGTACTTTCTGAAGCATTTTTCTATATTAAAGGAGAAACTCACAGGAAAGGCTTTTAAGAATATCCATAGGTGAACAGATGGAGACCCTTCTGTCTTTCTGTACCACTGTTTCAAGGGAATTTTAGGAAGAATTTTCTAACCACCCACTCTTTGATGCATCAAGAGAAATCACAGGCATGTTCCCTTAAAGGTTCTGATGGGAGCTCCAGTCTACCTTGAAATTCTCCACTGGAATAATTTGCAGGAATCAGGGTCAGGGAATTGATTTGCTCCAAAGCAGTTTATTTCAATTTGAATATTTTGAAATTGTGCTGGGCACCTCTGGTAGCATGCCTGGAGCAAGATGATCCTGTTACCATGGTTTCAGGCTGAGATTTGGGTTACTATGGTGTCAGCCTTTCCTTCTTGCTATGCAGGAAAGTAGAGTGTGACCTGGGCAAGGTCATGGAGACTTAAATCCTCAAAGAGGCTGAGCTGGAGCAGCAAAATGAGGCACTGCAGAGAAGGGCTGCTAGGCAGCTGGTGCCTGAAGGAGAAACTCAAGTCCTGTGCGTGCTTTTCGTGGAAAGGGCTGGGTTCTCAGCCAGCAAAGTCACTGGAGAGAGGGGCCTGGCAGTTTGTTGCAAATCCCAGGGAAGTCAGCATTGCCGCTGGAGAGAGTTTATTGCAAATCCCTGTTTTTTCCAACTAGGATTAACACCCAGGCATCAGGAGGCTTGCTGCTCTCTCCAAAAGCTCTGGTGATTGCACCCTCTGCCCTGCAGATGGGCAGCAAAACTGTGGTGTGTGTGCCCCATTCCAGATGGAACAAACAGTTCCTGGAGTGAGAGCTGTCACCATGAACGTGTGATTGTTGCCTTTCTGTTTTCCTTTGTCATTTTGATTGTTCACAGTGCTAAATGTGGGTTTTTAATTTTTTAATGCTTTTTTTCATCCTAAAAGCGAAGCAAGCTGACCTTTCATTTCACTGCAATAAATTAATTCCCTGTATTTTTTAAAATTAATTGCTTGTATTTTTAAAAATTAATTCCCTGCGTTTTGTTCTAGCTGTCTTAAGCAGTTTATAAAGCTTGGGTTTTGCTGCTTAATTTTTATATCTTTGTGTCTAGATAAATTGACCCTGTGCTCAGAAGCCAAGCAGTTTAAAGGGCTGGCACACTGCAGTGTGGGGTGCTGCTGAGGAGCTCAAACTGGGAACAGGTGCCACAGTTGCAGGATTGGATCATGGCAAGCCAAAAAATCCCTCAGAGCTTTTTTTCTCATAGAAACCCAGGCTGGATCACAGCACACAGGTTTGGGATTGAGCACCATCTGTTCAGCATCAGGAAAAAACCCCAAACTAGATGCACAACTGTTCTCCAGGCCCAGAGAACCTGCAGCAAACATTTAGACAGTGACAGAGGTTCCTCACTATTTGGTTAATTGACTAGTTACTGTTGGGTTCTCTTTTATTGCTAAGTATGTTTGGGTTTAGTTGTTCTTCCTTCAAATAGGGTTTTTAATTTTGCATCCTGAGATTCAAGTATGTAAATTCCACTTACGTCTTCTCCCAGCTTCTTAAATCCTGCTGCAGTATTTGCCTTTTGAGGTTTGATTTTGGCTTTCTCTCTGTAATCTAGAGATAGAGTTCCATCAGAGGGCTGCTCCAAGGATGATATCAGAGCATTCTGATGCCATGGTAATAGATGCAGACTCAGTCTCCTATCTGCTGATTGCACCCAGAGAAGTGCCAATTTATCTATTTCATCAGAGTGAAGCAGCTCTTCCCTCCTGAGTGTACAGTTCTTCTGAGTGTTATTCCCAAGTAATAACATTATCTCTTCAGCTTATACCTGGAGGGGAATTATGTGAAGTAGCAGTGTAGTGTAATTATTTCAGTGCAAAGCTGCAGCCCTGACCAAAACAAACAAAAAAGCAGCTCAGCTCTAGTTCCACACCCACACCAACAGGTCCAATAATTGGGGGGCACAGCAGTGATTTTCATTATTCTAAATCAGTCTGACTGGAAGTGATCCCAGTGGCACTTTGGGAAGCATTAAGGACATTGCTCCTGAAGGAAATTGTGTTACTTGGAATGAAACAAATGTTTAATATTTCTCGTTTCTCTCGCTTGTCTCACCTGGTTTCCTTGCAAACCTGCTGCTCTCCCCAGGTTTCTCAGGGCTGTTGGGCCACACCTCTTCTTTAGCCTCATTCATAATTGTGTTACCATTTGGAAATATGAAAAGGAACCCAGAGAATCCAGGGGAAGTGTAGTGCTGGAAATCAGCTCCTTCATGCTTGGTTTCTTGCCAACACAATGGACAGGATCCTGCCATGGGATTAGAGGTGTTCTTCAAGGAGGGGACATTTGTAGAATGATTCTTGGCTTTCAGAATCCTGATCATCATTCCACTTCACTCTTTGCTTTCCTGTGCGCTAACCCCCTTGTTCCTTCTGCATTTTTGATTTTTTATTTGCATTTCTGATGCCCTGAAATTTCTGCTCTGAGAAAGGAAGAGCAGAGTGTGGCCCTGACTGATGCCTGGGCTGGGCTGGTTTGTTCTGCTGGCACCTATTGAATGCAATCATACCCTGGAGTTATTTTATGGGGTACCCACAGAATTTATTTTGTCTGGGCAGTGTTTGGGGGCTTTTCTAAAGGCTCAGCTCACAGCAGGGTTTGGATGTAAAGATGGGGATAATGTTGAAAAGCTGTGTGAATATGAGTTTTGTTTTCTCTGAAAAAGCAAGATTAATTCCTGACAAATCAGACAAATCAGAGGAATCTATCCCATTGTTAAATGGAAATCTTCATTGTTCTATTTGTTGACTTGCTTAAATTTAGGAGTTGCCAGATATTTGCTCACTAGGGAGTAGAAAATCAATGGCAGAGGTAAATGTGCAATGAATCAAAACCATTCCTGATTGCCAGACTAGAAGATGACTGTTGTTTTAGTCTTCTCATGATCATTGTTATCTAAAGAGTAACCAGGAATGAAAAAGGCACACATATAAAATAACAATTTTAGCCTTTTTTTTTTTTGCCCTCCAGTAAAATTTGAAGAGTTGCTATTCTTTTTTTAACCTAGTAGCTTTTAAATAACAAGCTTGCAAGTTTAAAAAGCAGAAAAGGTGGCTGCAGCTCAGTGAAGAGTTGAGTGACTTTCAGGTAGATGAGTTTGCACAGCACTCTCAAGCTGGCAGCAGCACAGCCCTGACTGTACAGATGGACCTGAGAGCTGGGGCCTTGCTATTCAAGGGGGGAACTTTGCACTAATTTAAATCATTAAGATGAGCTGGCACACAACAAATTGGAGTCCCAGGGGGGGTCTGAATGTGCCAGCAGTTTATACAAGTTGACCTCAGAGTCTCTCATGTGTAAGCAAGTCAAGGGGCACCATCTGCAGCTGGCCTTTGGAGCTGTTAGGGGTCATGGAGAGCTTAGCATTGAATTTCAACCAGTTATTTATGGAAGAAAAAGAGAGACTTTAAACAGCCACACTTTAAAGTGAATTATTCCAGGCTTTGTGGGCTTTGTGGCAGTTAAACACGCAAGCAGCCTCTTGCAATCCTGGTCATTTTCAGACATACATGTGATTAAACTGCTGTAAATATCTGAATTGTTTTACAAACCTCAATGTTTCCTAGGTGAGATGTGTTCCACGTGTGTACACTGCATCTTTTTTCATGAACTGAAGTCTATGGCTGCATATTTTACTTTCTTTATATTTTCTGCATTGAAAGTTGGCTTTTTAAAATGTCTTAACATGAAACAATTTCACATGGCAGGACTGAGGTGGCTGTCATTGAAATCACTCATTTTATACACCAAATTATCATGATTTTTACTAGTATGAAGTGAGAATTTTGTGTAATTATTCACTTTTTAATGTTTGGGGTTTTTCAAGATGAAACCCCAACAAAATGAGGCCCAAAACCTTCTAGTTATTTCTGAGGCGTATTGAGGGGGTGATGTGGTAATGACTGCTGATTAGAAATCATGGAGCTGTAATGAATTTCAGTTTTCATTCTGAGGAGTGTGGCTCCCAACCTTCTGAAAATATAGGTGAGGTGACCTTCTTCATGCAAAATATCTAAATCTATCTATACCTATATCTATCTATATATAATCTACCTATATCTACCTATCTATCTATATCTATATTATCTATATCTATATCTCCATCTATCTATATCTAATCTATATCTATATCTATCAAATCTATATATAATGTATATAATCTATATCTATACATCCATCTATATCTATATATCTATCTATATCTATATCATCTACATCTAAACTACCTTTATCTATCTATATCCTATATCTATATCTACCTATATCTATCAATATCCTTTATATTTACATCTAATCTATATCTATCTATATCCTCTATATCTATATCTAATCCATCTATATATAGATCTCTTTTTTTATATTTATATCTATATCTAATCTATATATGTATCTATAATTTCTAATTATAATTATATCTAATTAATTAGATATAATTATCTCATTATATGTATCTAATCTATATCTAATCTATATCTAATTTCTATCTATCTAATCTATATCTGTATCTACACAGACACAGGCACCCCATAGGGTCACAGGTGAATATAACCTTGCATTTTTTACATGTAATGGTGTGGATCCCTTCCATGTTTCTCCTTGAATATCCACTCAGGCTGTTTTTATAGTAAACGTTAATTGCAGGAAAAGGTGTTTTCCTGATGTTAACACAGGTGTGTGTTAGTCCCATCTGTAGAGCGCCAGAAAACACTGGAGTGCTGTTACAGTCTAGCTTTATCTTGTTGTAGAACTCAAAAATCCCTTCTTGCCTAAAGAGAACACAGAAACTGACCTTTTAAAATCAATGTTGGAAAAAATCTAAACACAAATCATTGTACTTTTGTAGTGGTGTGGGTTTTAGTACCTCAGACTGAATTCACCAAAAAGATTTTTAAAGAATAAAATGGGAATAATATTATTCACCTGTGAGTAACTTGATGAATTATTTCTTAGCTGTAATTAAATCACCAGTTGAGCTAAAGTAATTGATTTACTATCTCAGATAATCCTGGGTGTTTTGTGCACTGTGATAATGGCATTGTGTTATGAAGAACTGACATTCCTCACGGGTGAATTGTAAGGTTTGATCATTAGTCAAAAGAGAGAAGAATAAAAACACGGGAAACCTGACTGCTGGAATCTATCTGAGCTTAGCTGCTTTCAAACCCAGAGTGCTATTTGAAAAATTAGTAAAGGAAGTAATTTAGAGTCTCTTGCCCATAAGAGAAGATTATCTGACTTGTTCTAACAAGCTAAGCCAGATTTCATGTCAGTACAGGCAGCCTGACAAGGGTATTGGTGCCTGGATCCCCTGCAGAACCCAAACCAAACCTTGAGCTGCCTGAGTTGAAATCTTTTACTCTAAGGACGTTTAATCCAGTCATAGATAGGAAGGGGCTTTGCTGTGAGGGAAAGTTATGTCTTGTGGTGGTGCTGCAGTCCCTGTTAAATGGAAATCTTTATGTTAGTCTTTATGAAGTATTTATGTTAATCTTTATGAAATCTTTATGTTGCAACCCCTGTTAAATGGAAATGGGGACTGTGCTCCCCCACACCATGGTGTGATTCCTTTGTCCTCTGTCTCTCCTCAGAGTCCAGAGATGATTTTTGGGCAGCTGCAGCCCTGTCTGCTCTCAAGACTTTCCATTTGGAAGATTGCTGTGTGTTTGCATGTCTGTGGTAACTTTACATCCATTCCTGCAGCCTCCTTGTGGAATTAGCACATGGCTTGCTGTGCTCAGGTGCTTTAGGAGCCTGTCAGGACTTGCAGAGATGGCAGTGTTGGTATTCCCTTCCAACAATGAACCACTCATTTTCTGCTATGCTATTTTTATTTTAGCTTCGCCTCTTACAGTCAGAAGTGCCTGTATTCATGCATTTCTTCTGTTTGTGGTACAACTTCTGTTTCTGGTACAACTGAATCACCCATCACCAGGCTGATGGATCTATCATGGCCATACTAGCACAAGGTGTTTTGTGTGAAAAGCACCAATCACTTGTTTTGAGAATTTTAAACATTTAATAGTAATAAAATGGTTATAAAAATGGTAATATAATGAGAGTAATAAAAAATTGGACAATTAGGATTTAGGACAATATGAGGCAATAAAAACAAAGAGCTATGGACTGTCCAGGTACCTTTTTCTGGGCAGCACAAGCCTGAAAAAGGACAAACGTTAACAAAGGATTGACCCTTAAAAACAACAGCCTGTTGCATATTCATACACCTCATACATGATGCATAAATTCCATTCAAACACAGGATTCTGTCTGGTCAGTGTCAACTTCTTCCTCTGAATCCTGACAGTGTCTTCAGGGCTGAGGAGGCAGGAAGAAGTTCGTTTCTTTTGATAATGGAGCAATAAATTCTCTTTCTCTGAAAGATTCAGGTGTCCTGTGGCTGCTATCTCACTGCAAGTCCTTTCTTTTAAAAGAAGTATCTTACATAGCATAGTTTCTATTTTAACATTGTTATAACCTAAAACTATATTTAACACACTACTTAAGAGAATTAATACAGCATCACTTTCTAACATAACACATATAATATTCATTTTAATATTTGCAAAAAGCCAATCATAAAATACACATTTTTCACATTTCATTTTCCTCCTGCTTGCAGCAGTCCCACTCTGTGCCTGCTGCTGTGAGGGGCACACAGTGCCTGAGTGGTATTATTAGGAATTTAGGAGATAATGTTGTGCACAGTATTTTTTTTCTCAATTCTTTTCTGAGCAAAAGTGCAGAACCAAGAGTTCTGGACTCGAGATGCTTCACTGATCTTTGTGTCGTTCAAGTAAAGCACTGTAATTTCTCTCAGTGTTTTGGCTGTTTGGGGTCTCTGACTTGTGACCAAGAGGCCATCCTAGTTTGGGACAGAGCTGCCAACTGCTTTCATTGTGGCCACGTGCTTTGGTCACGTGCCCTCCAAAAATTTTGATTCTGAAAGTGCCACTTAGGAATTTCTATTTCTGCTGGTTAGGAATTTATATTTCAGACACTAATGAAAGCAGCAGTCCAAGAGGATCTATGTATAGCTGTCATCACACTCCCTCTTCAAATGGAAAAATGTGATACTGTGACATTTTAAGAAAACAATAACAAAAATCACAAATCAGTGGAAGCACTATTTAGTTCAGTGTAATAGATGAATAACACTGTGGATAATTTTACCACTCCTATATTTAGGGAAACAAGGCCCTGTAGTATGTTGGTAACGGCAGAACTTGATCAGCGTGAAGCACCAGCTGGTGTTCTATAAATGCAGATCTTAGGGCACACATCTGAAGAACTCTCAAGCTCTGTGAGCACCAGAGAAATTATAGCAACTGCCACCAAATGGGTCACTTCATGGAAACCACAGTCTGGGTAGGAAGAATTTCCCTTTTGGGGTCAGAGTAGCAGGGTTAGCTCAGTGCTCTACCTGGAAATGCTTCCCCAGATGAAACCTGGATTTTTGTGGGCTTGGGAGGTGAAGCCTGGCCAGGCATGTCCTGGTTGGGAATGGTGTGTCCAGCCAGGAGAGGTTCCAGCTCAGAGCTCTGCTTTGTGCTCTCACTGTTGGACAAAAGGAATGCCTAAGCCTGAGGCAGTGAAATACAGACATGTGGAATGAAGGGATCTAGACAAAACTAATAACTGCTTTTCTGTGTCAGTCCCAGAGTTTCCTGGGAGTTTAGCAGTCACTGTCAGTTATGGATTTAACTTTCTGAAGACTGTGGGGAGTTTTCCTTAACTTCAGTGCTGTATAAATGTCCCTGAGTTTATAGAAGCAGTCTGGGGAAATTGGCCCAGCTAAATTGACATTTACCTGTTCATACAGAACAGGATTCTTTGTTCCTTGGGGATTCTTGCCAAGATTTTCATATGATTAACAGAATAGAAGGATTCCTTCTGCAAATCTCTGGTTCTCTTTTCTATGGGAAGTGGCAGCTTGGTGGCTTGGCCCTTTTCCTTTGAGAAGCTCAGTTCAGCTTTGCACAGGATTTAAAAGGTGCCCAATGCAGGCACATGCAGGATACACGTCTGGAAGTTGAGAGAAACTGGGAATCAGGTGAAAACTCTAAAAAAAAAGGCCAGTTGCTGCTCTTCCCTTCATGCAAATGTGTGATCAGTCCCTTAGTTACTCCTTGTAGTGAATTTGCTGGTGACATCTTCATTGCAGTGAGTACATGGGTATTGGGACAACTCTTATTTGTAATGTCCTATTTAGACACAGATTTTTATTTTCACCATTTGAAATCTTTTACTGTTGCACAGGAGCGGCAAAAATAATTATCTTCTACTCCAGGTTTCTTTGTTTATCATTCTGGCATGTATTCATAGGGTTTGGGAACAAATGAGCATTGCTGGTGCGAAAGGTCTTTCTTAAGGTAGGTTGTTAGACAGATTCCTAGCAGCTGAGTGAGAGGAAATGTAGATTTTAACAAAAATGAAAGGTATGCATCCATAAAGTTCTACACACCTGTTCTTAGTTTTGCTTTAACTATTTCTTTTATTAATTTTTTCTTTAACTATTAAGCTAGGTGACAGTAGTAAAAACATAATCACATCCTAGTGCAGGTGAATAAAAAATAAGAAACATCCTCTCTGTTTGCTCTATCTCTACCACACTTCTAAACATTCTCCCAGAATGTGTGGGCTGTAATTGTGGTGACATCCTCACCATAAAACATATCCAAATTCCTTTCCACCTTGTTTAAGAGTGGTTTTTAAAGAACCACAGGTTTCACTCTGGCATGCCCTGTTATTGGGCTGTCCAGTTGTGATGGGTTTGGCTGGGACAGGGTTCTTTTTCTTCTCAGGACTTTTGGGTTTTTTACCAAAATTGTGTTGATAATGCACGGATATTGCCTTTACTGCTGAGCGGTGTGGTGTTAAACTGAGCTGTGTGGTTCTAGGAAACTGAACTGTGTGATTCTAGGCTGAGCTGAGGGCTCTCTGTGGTTCTAGGCTGAGCTGAGGGTTCTGGTGTTAAACTGGGCTGTGTGGTTCTAGGCTGAGCTGAGGGCTCTGTGTGTCTCTAGGCTGAGCTCAGGGGCCCCAGCCACAGCAGCAGTGTGTCCAAAGCCCAGCAGAAGCCTTGCCCCCAGTGTCCATCCAGGTGAGATGCATCCCAGGCTGGTGACAGGGGCTCAGATCCATCACTGTGATCACTGCCTGTCCACACTGAGTGCTGCTGTGTGCCGCACAGAAACAGAGGTGGCAGCAATTGATTGCCTTGGAATTGCAGGAAAAATCCCTGTTTGCTCATTTGACAGTGGTGCTGATCTTCTTTTTCTGTGATCTCCTTTGCCATCATTCCCACCTGTTCTTATTTATGGCAAAACTTAATAGTAGTTTGAACAGATTTTCTTTTTCAGCTCTCTCTGCTTTATTTGTGGTGGTTTGGGTTTTTTTTCATTATTATCCTGGAATGAGAGGTCTTGTAATCACTCCCAAGTGGCCATATCTGCTACAAGGTTTGATAACATACATTCTAAAATAAAATGTAGTTCCCATGTTGTATTAGAATAGCTTTGTGCATGGAAGGATTGTGGCTTACAGCTCATTCATTTCTCTCACAGAGATCATTTCCATCTCCTTCTCTTGCTGAACTAGGAAACTTCTAATCCTTTATGTGAAGTGCATGTGTGTGGAAATATTAATAGTTCTAAGAGAACGAAATCAGATGAAAGTGTGAACAAAATGAATTAATTAGGTCACTGAAATAGGAAAATAATCCCATGTTATCACCTTGTCCCCTCATTTATCTGCAGCTTGTAAAAGAACAGTGGGGCCATGATTTTGCTGCAATATTATTTTATAGTCGCATGAGCTTTCTTCATGAACAGGGAGAGGTTTTCCAGAGATCTTGCAGTCTTGGTTCCGAATTCTTATGCATGAAGGAAGAATTGAAATATTCATGTGATAACTTTGTGAGAGGAGTTGATCTCAGTGTGGAAATGATGCCTCTGTAGCAGTGAAAGATGATCCATGCCATCCATGGGGTACTAATAAAACATCCCATGTGCCAGGAGAATCTATTCCTCTTTGTCTTAATAAGTCTATATCTAATAGTGATAAAATGAAGTTTAAGCAATTAATAACTTCTGTTGTACCCTTTTAATGAAAAAATAAATCACACTAAAAAGCAGAAAGGCGGGAAATGTTTGGTGGGGCCACACCAAGGGATGAGCAGCAGCCTCATGGATCTTTGGCAGGTTTTGCACATCTCCAGAGAAGCTGTGTAATGCTAATGCTGGGTTAATGTTAATACTGTTAATACTGTTAAAAATGTTAATAATGTTAAAAATGTTAATACTGAGTGTCAGTGACAGCATGCAAGACAAGGAAATACACATTGTAAAAAGTTTCCAGTTCCATAAGGCTCTGGAAGAGCTGGTGGGATTGCCTTCCTTTTCCTTCAAGGGTGGGAAAGAAATGAGGAGAGGTTAAGGCTGATGTGGAAAATGAGCAGCAGTGTTTTACATGTCCCATCCTCTTTACTCTGAGGCCGCAGAAAGCTGCCAATAACAGTGTAAATAACAGGAATTTGAACTCTGTGTCTGCAATTTTTTTCAATGCTTTTGCTTTAACTACAGAGTATTTTGCTGGAAGTTTAATCTTGCTCCTTTCTTTCACTTTTTCTTTGAATATCTGTTATCTTCAGGTATTTATAACAGGTACATTTACTCAGTGGTCTTCATTGTGAAACTGCCCCTAGGAGAAGCTGATGGCACTAATTGCCATTTTTAGTGTTAGAAACAACCAAAGCACAGTTTTAAGAAGCACTTCAAATTGGTTAAATCCTACTTTCCTAATTTTTTCAAGATTGAAGTTAAATCAGTCCTGAATCCTAAAGATCTGACATTAAGGTATTATCATCCATTGAGTCCCAGAGATACTTGAAACTTATCTGTGTAATTCCTGCCAGAAACATGCTGAAGAACAAAAGATGTTTCTGGCTTAGAGATTTTTTCAGTAATTTCCAGGACACAGGAGGTTGGTCTTTACAGTTTTTACATGGTTTCCTTGCTTCCATCAGGTGTGTGTCCAAAATCCTGTGGTCTTTGTGTGCCCCTGTCCTCGTGGCTGTGGTCCTATGGGTGCTGCTGGTGGCCTGGGACAGGTTT
>NW_005054653.1:57738-62167 GCF_000277835.1 Geospiza fortis | reverse complement strand
CTCTGGAATGTCTCCTCCTGGGACACTTTCCCAGACACTTTTCCAGTTTTCTGGCACCTCCTCCTCCATTTGCACCCCTTATTGTCCACAAGTGCTGCTGGCAGTGCAGTGAGCCCAGTCCCTCCTCCAGACCTCCCCTTTCTGCACTGCAGGAGCATCCTTTGCCAAGACGTTTGGAGCCCTGCACCTAGCAGCAGCTGGCAGTGCCATGGCAGGTCCTGGAGCTTTCATTTTCAGATATTTATAGAGCTGGCAGCTTCCATTTATTGTTCACTGAGGTCCTGCTTTGTGTGTTCAACACAAGTGTCACTGGTAATGGAGTCATGGGCAGTTTAATCTCATTAGCCCCCAATTATGTCCTGAGCCCATGAAGGGAAAGGCAGGGATCAGGTTTGCAGTTTGTCCTGCTGGAAGTGCTCTGATTGCCCAATATCTCTGGGTGTTTCCGCCCCAGATCTTCCCATGGGGAAAATGTGGATGGGATTCACCCAGACAGCACAGATCTCCATTGGCAGATTACAGCAGCCCTGCCCAGTACTGCAGGGAAAATTGGGGAATGAGTCCCAGCTAAATTGAAGTCTTAGGGGCTTCAGTGAATATTTGGAACATATTACTACTGTAATTTAGAGAAAACCTGGTTTTCCACATTTAAAATGACTGTAATATATTTAAAAACAGACAAAAAACCCCACAGTGACTTCCCCCTGCCTACCCACTGCCCCAACCTGGAAGGTTTCCTGGGATTCCAGGATCCATTCCTGACCAAGCTCCATCTGCTTTTGCCTTTTTCCCTTTTCTTTCCCACCGATATTCCTGGATGGGTAGGTTTTATTGATGTCAGCTTCCACGACTGTCAAGGAACAATCTCATAATTTTCAGCTGCCCCTGTTTTAAGAAAATAAAGCAAGGACATAAAGGTTTTTAAGGCAGTGAATTAATGGAAGTGTAGACCGATCATTTATTATATCAAGCACTGCTTTTGACCTACACAGAGACAATGCTGTCTGTTCTCTGCATGTCTGTGGATTCCTTGGGTTGGAGTTCTCCTTCTACCACAATGTGAACATTCCTTTGTCCGGGGAACAGAGCTCAGCTCAAAGGGGATGAGCTGTGGCAAATAACAGGGAGCTGGGAAGAGGAAGAGAGCAGGCAGGAAGCACTGCCAAACAATGAGAGAATTCCATAAATTTCCTTTTTATAGCAGGCATAGCTTCAGTAATGTGGGTCATTGATAGCAGTGTTTCTGTGGTCCTTAATGGAAAGCAGATTTTTTTTCAGTCAACAAATAAGGTCATCAGGATTAGCCTCATTAAAGTCAGTGCAATTTCTGGCCAAAGGATTGTGTCTATAGTTTCTAGGAGTAAAAGAGCATGTAAAATCTAACAGCAGTTTGCACTGATTTATTGCCTCTAGTTTTCTATGATTTTTAATCATTAAAGAGTATGTAAAAACATATTTTATACACAATCTTTTATCTTACATTTATTTTTATATTTCTCCATAGCAATTTATTGCAATAGATATATCACCATTACTATAGACATTTATAGTGCCATTAAAATTCAATGCCACCATAAATTTATGCTCCTTAAAGTTTGACATTTGTAACAGCTTCCACAAGGGCATATTTTATACTGAAAGTGAAACTTGAAGTAGAAACTTTTCTTAAATTTAAAATGTAGTCAAGGAAAGAGATGTCTTTTATCTGCTTTTAATAAATTCAGCAACTTGGTAAGCTCCACTTTTGGATTTATTTTGCTCAAGACACTTCAAACAAGTTCCAGGTAAAACAGGATATGCAAAACAACTTTATAAAGCTATTATTTACTGGCTGGCACACAAAACATAGATAGTATATAATGAATTCCATGAGTATGAATGAATATTTTGATTCTTCAACTAGAAAAGTTTAAAAAAGACAGTTCTGAATATGGAATGTTTAAGATTATTTAAAGATCATTGCAGAACCAGGCAGGAATTTCTCTCTCTCTCATATTTCTCTATTCATAGAAAAAAAAAATAGACTGCTGAGTAAGTATCAGCATGGAGCTGAATGTAATGTGCCAGTGAATAGCAAGTTGATTTTCCTGTTGCTAATTTTTTCAAATAGAAATTCAAAAGGGAAAATATGTTTTCATGGTTCAGAGTATGTTGATAATGGTCAAAATTAGCAGCAACCTTTCCCTTGCACCCCCCCTTGATTGCACACAGGGGGATGTATCAGTTCTCTATGGAAGGATCTTCCTTCTGAGATCCAGCAGAGACTTCAGGTGCTCTGAGCAGAGGGGGCCTGAGCACCTGAGAACAGCAATCCCATGGGCAGGAGAGTCTTCAAGGACTTGTTTGCCTTCATGAGATCTCAAGGTGCTCTTATTTCCAGCCTATTACTAATTAAAGTGGCAGGCATTACCCAAATTTATTTTTCTGTATAGAAAAAGCATAAATTTAGTTAAGTGTAGTGTGTGAGAAATGTTCAAGTAGCTCATATTGAGCTGCACTGGTAGCATCTAAGAAAAACTGAATGAGAAACAGGAGTTCTGCTGTAGCATCAAGTAACCACCCTGAATTAGCAACAAATCTGCATTATGTTTACCAGGAGTAATATTTCTATAAACCCAGAGATAGATTTGATAGTCAATGACAAAAGTGAGAGTGCTGCACAAGTGAAGCAAAGGGAAATATAGGAAAAAATCAAATTGTCACTAATAGAGTCAGAAGCAGATTTTATCATCTTTATTTCCTACTGTGGTTTATGAGATGAGCTGCTCTAAAAACAGAGATTGCAAGGTGGTGATAAAGCACACCACAAAACAACAAATGTCCTAGAAAACCACTTCGATATTTCAATGTCAGGAATCTGGAGTTTGTCATCCTGTAGTTGGACTGTTGGGTTTTTACCACACACTCATAAAACTGGAAACTTCACAAGGTAATGAGAAAGGAAGATCAGTGGAGTGCTCCTGGCAAAGTCAAAAGCAGAGCTGGGATTCAGGAGAGGGTTTTGACACAGAGTTGGTGTGGGATGTACCTATGTCTGTGGAAACCCAGGGCACTGGGAATATTTCTCTGTCTGCTCTGGGGTGCCCTGACCCCCAGGGGAGCACTGACTGTGACCCTCATCCATGGAGAAAGTTTCCTAAATTCCAGAATAGACCAGAATCCACAAAAGTGTGAAATAGATTATACAGAGTAGTGTAGGTGTATCACTTCGGTGGGAAATTTAGGTTTTTGGGATTTTTAGTGTGTTGTGGATGGCAGCAAGATGGAGGGCACAGGGCGTCATCCTGGGTTTCTTCTTCATGCTCCTTCTTCCTTCTTCTCCATGGCTTTGGGTGGCATTTTGTAATTGGGTGGAAAAATCCACATTGCAGGCTTTTGGGGATCAGTTATTGGGTTAAAAGGGAAAATAATCTAGGTGTCAGCTCCTAATTGGATAGTTTAGCTTTAAAAGACCTTGTAGCAAGAGATTGTTGGCCATTTTTGCGGTGCTTTTCCAGTGCGCTGAGCCTGGTGTGGACAGCGTGCAAAACTCTAGATAAGATAGATAAGATAACTCTAATAACTCTAGATAAGATAACAATAAACAAGAACCTGAAGACCAAAAAAATCCAGTGTGTCTCTCTTTCCTGACACAAGACTGCTCCAGAAGGGTCTCCCAAACCAGGGGAGCCCCCTGGGAGGGCCCAGTTAAATCCCAGAGATCAAGGGATCGGCAAATCCCCCAGGCTGTGTCCCAGAACAGCTCCCAGGGTTGCTCCTCCACTCCAAGCTCTCTTTAGAGTCAGAATGAAGGGACCTGCAGGGCCTGTAGTCATTCGTGGTGCCACAGCACCTTCCACACCCCGTGGCTCATTAGTGCTGCGGCTCTGACTAGCTGATGTAATTACCTTCAGCCAGCCTAAATGAGCCACCAGCTCCAATTGCACTGAGAGATTCCAGGAGCAAACTCTGATGAGGTTAACCAGGAGGAGGTGATGGGATCACAGATTATAAATAACTACACCAGGAGCAAAGATTTCTAATGGAGGTTTTCCAGTCCAACAGACAAAAAAAAAGTTTTACCAAGACTGCTGGAAGTAGTTGAAACAGGAGTAGTTCATTTTGGGGGGAAGAAGAAAAAGATGTAAATTTTCCAATTGTAAATGTGATTATTTGTTTGGGTGAATCTTCCAAGAAAGCTTATGGAAAGTTCTTTATTGGTAGGAAAGTTAAAATCAGATTTGGATCCCTTTAAAGCCAAGTTTGGATGCTTTTTATGCAGTAATTTGAAGTGATTTCAGTCAGAGCTTGCTGGACAGGAGATAATGTTGTGCAGCAGCGTTATCCTGTATTAATGATATCATTTCCCTGTGCTCTTCCATCCTAAGTCCTGCTGTGCTGTTGGGCCAGCAGCTGTGACCTTTCAGGTCCTTTTCTCCTGGGCAGCAGG
>NW_005054653.1:0-57699 GCF_000277835.1 Geospiza fortis | reverse complement strand
CAAAGTTTCTCATGGCCTCCTGTTTGGATGTCACATGGTTTAATCTCTGTTTGAACATCCCTCAGAGCATTTAGATGAATAAACCTATAATTTCATTTCCATGTTGCATATAGGGTATCTAATCAGTATTTATGGCATGTAAGATTAATCCCACTCATGAGGAGAGGCCTTTAAAATTCATTAGTGCCATCACCTTGCTTGAGTTACAAACTGTTCATTTCATTCAAGACAGAAAAATCCATGTCCTAGGAATGTTCATCATGCTTCTTATTGGTGAATTCATTACTCTTCTTAGTGGGAAAAATGTGAATGTAGAGGTATTTTTCAGTGGTAATTATTGCATCAAGTCTTTGAACATTTCAGTGAAAATGTGACTGATTTGGCAGAAAATAGCCTGGTCCTTTTGGAAACATCTCAGAGTTGGAGAAGCTGGAGATCTGGCTTGAATAAAAGGGGGAGGAGGAAGGAAGTGATGTTTGGGATTGTGTTTGGAGTTGTGTTGGCTTTTCCCTTTGCCCAGCTCTGGTGTGGGAGGGAGCCCTGGTGCTTTGGGTCTGCAGTGGGATTGAAGCTGCCCTGCCCCTTTCCTGGGCATGAAAATACTTCTTTACCTTCTTCATTGAGATACAGGGATTTTTGGAACTGGACATGAAACCTGACATGATAATTTAATTTACTTAGCAGTTCCCATTTTTTTTATTATTATATTATTTTTTTTAAGTCTAGTTTTTTTTGGAGTTTTTTAAAAAGGACTGAAACTCTGCAACCATCCAAAACTGAGTTTTTCTTTGTAGTGGTTTTGGTCAGACTCTTCCTTCACTGAAACACCCCCAGTATATCATCAGTATATCATCCTTCCAAGAGCTGCCTGCTTCCTTATACTGAACTTAGGTTCAGTACAGCACGTCACAAATTCTGGGGAAACTCCACATGACTTGATTAGTTTTCATTTCACCGTGGAATATTTTGTGAAATTTAAAAATTTTAATAACTCTGTCTTTAAGAAAGAAGCAAAATGTTTGGGAGGTGCCTATGAGCTGATCTGATGTGTCTCAGGGAGAGCTGCTTTCCATCAATTTAACTGTCCTTGTCCACGTTTGCAACTTGCTTTTTTCCTAGAGCATCTTACAATTGAGTTTCATTTTTCAGGCCAGCTTGCACTGCTTTCCACCCTTTCAGGATGAAATTTTGGCCTGTGTTGAGCAGCAATGTATATAAAAATTGTTTTACATGCCTTGCTGTGTTTTCTCCTGTCCTTTGCATTGCTGTTATCAGCCAGGAGACTCAATCCAGTGACCAGGGGGATTCTGACTCCTGTGCTGGTTCTTTGAGTCCAGGGGTCACACTTGGACAATGACCACTTTGTGATCACCCACTGCAAAACCCTCAGTGGTTTGAATTTGAAACATTCTCTCTTTGAAACATTTATTCATTACCTGAAGGTGATTTTTCACTCTATTCCTTGTACCTGTGGGCAGAGAGGATTTGTTGCAGAAAGCTGTTCAAACAGATCTTGCTGCAGTTACCTGCTCTTCTGAAAAGTTTGATCTGAAGTTGCTAAATTGCCCTTTGCATATTTGTGTGAAACTAATGCTGTTTAGAAAGAGCAGGAGCTGTTTGACCATGCTTGAGCTGATGCCTGTCTGTCAATGTATCTTCTCATGTCTAAAAAAAGTGGTTTTGGGAGGCTGGAGCTTTCCTGAGGGTGAGCCTCCCCTCTTTGCACAGGATTAAGAGTGACAAAAGCAGGTAAAATGCACCAAAAAACCAAAAATCAAACCTGCAGTACCGGGGGCCATCTTGTACCATTAGTATGCTGAGAAGAGTTTTGGTTGCATAATAACAGATGATTCATTCCTGGTGAATTCCTTGCCCCAGTTTACTGGGATTTCTGATATACCCTCCAGTTTTTATTACTTTGAGATCCTCATCTAAACCAAACCTCAGTTAAGCACTGCAATGATGGGATAATTTTTCTCCACCCTGCCAGTTCTATTAAATTAAATTCTATTAAAATTTTTCTGCCAGTTCTGTTAAATTTTATTAGGGTAGGGAGTTTGGCAAAAGGCATGGCATTTACACTGAGTTCAATACAAAACTGCCCTGGGTTAAACAGCAGGCTCCAGCTGTGCTGCAGTGCCAGCTGTGCTGTGGCTGGGGCTCAGGGCTGCTCCTGTTTTGTGCTTCTCAGACCCTTGTGTGCTCCAGGAGCTGCCAGCTCCATCAACAGTGGGACAGAAGGAGGGATGGAGCTGGCTGATGGCACTGACTGAACCTCTGGACTCTGTTTTGTGCTTCTCAGGCCCTTGTGTGCTCCAGGAGCTTCTAACTCCATCAGCAGTGGGACAGAAGGAGGGATGGAGGAGAGGCTGATGGCACTGACAGAATCCCAGGGCTCTGCCAGCTGAGGCAGTGCCTGACTGCTCTGAGACTGCTCCTGGAGCCAATTTCAGACAGTTTGCTTCCCCCAGGCAGCTCAGAGCTCCCACTGCAGCTCTGAGCTCCTGGCTGGGAGCCTGAGAGCCCAGAGGCTCCTCCTGCTGCACAGGCACCCCACAGCTGGGCACAGGGACAGGCAGCAGGAGCCAGCCCTGGGGACACACACAGCCCTGGGGACACAGGACAGGCTCTGCACACATCTGGCACAGCTGGATGCTCTGTCTGTGCTTTAGGGTCAGGCCTGATCTGGAGGGGTTTCATAGGGCCATGCAAGGATTCAGCAGAATGGTTTTGGGGGGGGTCTGCCTGGAAATGGGACTGCAGCCCCCTGGAGACTCCTGTCACCCTCTGGGCAGACCCAGCTGATCTGGGTCAAGAGGTTTGATCCCCCAGGCAAGCACTGTCCCATGCAGAGCTGCTCACAGTCAGGTTTAGGGGTTTTGTCTCTTTGTTTTGTCATTTTGATTTGCTTTTAAACAGTCCATGAGTGTCTGAGCCATAAATAAAATTCTGCAATTGCATTTAAAGCAGAACCTCCCCTCGGGATATTCTTTCCCAGCTAAAAATCATTTTTTGCTGACACCAGAAGCGTTCTGAGGCATTTGGCACCTTGCTGTCAGCCTCATCTGCACGAGCAAGAGGCAGAGCCCAGGGCAGAGCTGCCAGGAGCTCCTGGGCCCTGGGTGTCAGTCCTGGGGGGGCTCAGAGCCTCTGCAGCCTGTGGGTGCCCTCCAGGTGTGTGACAGGTTTTTCCATCACTTTAGCAGTGTCAGTCTCAAATGACCTCCTGACAAATGAGATCATAGCTCCAGTGCAGTCAGAGGGGGTTGGTTATTCCATGTAGCCCTCATTACCTGGAGAAGACAGAATGGGGCACCAAAACCAGCTCATGGCTTGGAATAGAAATAACAATCTATGACGGCTTTTAAATAAATAATGCCAATAATTCAGAGTGTGCTCGGGGTATTTTGCTTTATTTGTTGAAAGGAATCCAAAGCAAAGTGTTATTTATTCCCAGAACAATGTTACTATAGTAACTATTGTACTTCCTTGTTAGCTGTGAACAGGAGTTGTGAAGTTACTTGGGGGGAGATAAGAAATTTGTCCAATAATTGGTTGTTTCTCTAGAACAGGTGTTTGCCTGCCTTGAGTGCAGCAGAGGCTCTGAGAGCTTTGGGAGAGGAGAGCAGAGGCAGAGTGCTGCATGTGCTGGACTTGCACTGCACAAAGTTGGCTCTTTATTATAATTGTTGTACCCTGGCAGTTTTGCACTGTGGGCTGTGGGGGTAACCATGGAAACACAGACTCTACAAATTGAGAACTTAAACATGGTGTTGTGAGAGTCCTTCCGAGGGGCTGAACTTGATTATTAGAGAGGTAAAGCTGCACAGATCTCACACAGGGAGGGGGAAAACTATTGTTTGCTGTGATCCCCTGTTTTGGTTTGGAAAGCCAGGTGTCTGCTAAGGAAGGCAGGAGCCTCCCTTGAAATGGAAAGTGTAAACTTCCTCCCTCTGAATTATTATAATTTTGAAATTAAAGGTCTCTCAGGCAAAGATATGGGAATAGGAATAACAGTTCTTTACTAGGAAAATTAAAAATACAAATGAAATAGTACAAACAACAACAAAAAAACAACACTGCCAGAGTCAGAGCAGTCCCTGCCCCCTGTGTGTCAGGGGGTGGCACAGCCCCATCCCATGGGGGCTCAGCCCTCCTGCAGTGCCAGCTGTGCTGCTGCTGGAGCAGGGATCCTGCACAAGGGGGGAGTTTTCCTCTGCAGCTCCAGGGCTGCTGCAGATGGGCCTGGGCTCCCTCTGGCAATGCAGGGCAGCAGAAAGCTGCTCCTCTGGCAATGCAGGGGGCAAAGGCTGCTGTGCTGCTCCAGGCTCAGATTGGATCCAGGTAGGAATGCTTGGCTCCTCCCCTGGGCGCAGCATCTCCCCATGGGATGCTGGAATTGGATCAGCCCTGCAGGGACACTCAGTGGCCATGGACAGCAGAGATCTCCTGGAGGGAGGGTTGGCTGTGGCAGAGATAAAGAAAACTGCCCCATGAACAGCAGATAACTGCCCCAGCTCTGACTGATTGTGATAGAATACACACAACCCCAGCCACATCTTGTAACCTAGGACAGCCCACAGAGTGTCCTGACTGCACAAGGCTGCCCAGATGTACAATCTGGTGGCACTGTAGGGTGCAGGTGGGGGATTAAGGTGCTGTGGGATTTGTCCTGTGCATTGGAAAGCAGCCTCTGGTATTTGGGAGATCCAGTGGCTTCACCTCCCCAGGCCTCATGGGATTATTGGGAAGAGGAAGGGCAGGAGATCTCTGTCCTACAAGAGCCAGGCACGCTGTTAGCCTGGAGAGGGTCCTGAACAGATGTGAGGAGAGCTGGGAAGAATCTCCTTGGCCTTCATTCCTTTTTCTGCTTTTTCTGGCTCAGATTTCCACACCCACTGGTGTGTTTCCTGCACGTTCCAAGGTGGTTCATGTGCTAAAACTGTCTGTGCTTGCAGAGTGAAATTTGGAATATATTTTACACTAGCTAAAATTACATTTAGCAGCGTAGTAGAATCCAAATCCTTGGAAGAGTCTTGTGTTCTGGCTTGGTTTTTAACACTCTAAGTGCTGTGCTACAAAAATATTTCCATCCTCCCCTTATTTTAGTGGAATTCTAAATTGAATCCAGGCAATTTGTTTACTGCAAAGCCAGGGTGGGGGGAAAAAACCAAATAAACCACAAGCTTAATTTGGGGTAAGCAGGAAATTAATTGTATTGGTTAAAGAAAACCCCCAAACCCACTTATCTTCTGTGGTAACAGTGAAGAGTAATTCTGTATTAAATTTAAGAGGTTTAGGCATTTAGAAACTTATCATGATGCACTGAATAAGGTGTTTCAGGGTTATGAGGGCTATGGGAAAGGATTATTCAAACAATTTGTAAATTTTATTACATGCCAGTGAAACTTTCTATTGTCAGCGACCGTGGCTTTTTTTTTTGGTCAGAAAAAAAGATTTGGTTAATTAATGTGTCCCTGATTACTTTTAGAGTGCAATATGTGGTAGGTAATATGCAAGCTGGTTATTACCTTAGATTTATTTTTATGTCAGTCTAAATTATTAAAGCAATTATAATTCACCATTCAAAGGTCTGAAGGAAGTAATATATGCTTTAAATTTCATGAAACACTTTGCTAATGAAAATCCCCAGTGATGTTAAGAGTAGTATTAATCTGCAGAAGGTGAGCAGGGTTTTAGCTGGTCTGACAATAAAATGTGATAGACTGGAAGAGTTCTTTATGAATAAATTTTAAATTAGTACATGTCTAAACCACTTTTGGATGGAACACAGTATTTGCTGTAAAAGAATATGGTCTGTAGCAGTTACCCATGGGATTCATTGACATATTTCCAATTAACTGTTAGAGTGAAAACCAAAATGAAACATAACTATATCAAACTTCTGAACTGGAGCAAACTACTTCCCTGGAGAAGGGTGGGCATTGCCCAGAGTTTCCCCAAGTCTAGATCCTGTTACCCACAGAGGTGTCCTTTTTTTTCCTTCTGTGATGTATTCATTGAAAAACAGAAATTGAAAAGTGACAGTGGCTGTCTGAAGTTTATTCTGGACTAATACAGGGATCCAGGAATATAATGGTAACAAAAATTTCTGAATTTTGTTCTTTGCAATACATATTTTTGCACAAGACTGAGTGCTGTCGCCCTAATAATTCAAACCACTTAAGCAAACATTTTAGTTTAAAAAAATGTGACGTTATTTGTAGCTTTTTAAAAGACTTGGATGGTGCAGAAGAGGAAGGAAAGGTAAGCCAGGGTTATGTAGGCATTTGTGCCCCAAACATATATGTTTTCTGAGGTAATTTCACTAAGTTCTTCAGATAAATATATATTTATCTGAAGAATTTATATATGAAAATAATATATATTATAATATTTAAATATTATATACATTATCTATTATAATATATAAATATTATATACATTATATATTAGAATATATAAAATACTAGATACATTATATATGATATGTACATATTATGTTTATCTGAAGAATTGTCATTATATTTATATTATTTATATTTATAGTTATATGTTTAATCTTTATTTTTATTATTTATTTTTATTTAATTTATATTTATTTATATTTAATATTAATTTTATTTATATTTTATTTTAAAAATCAAATTGAGCAGCATGCCAGCAGATCCAAAGCAGGTTTTTGCTTTTGTAGTACAAAAGCAGTGAGGGTGTTCTGTGAGGGTGCAGCTGAGCTGCTGATTTATAGCAGCACATTTCACCAGTGTGGAACTGATCTCCTCCAAACTGCAATTCATTGTCCAGACCCAAGGAAAACCAAAACTTTCCACAATTTGCCATTTGATTTCCACAGCTCCTATGGTCCAAGTGTGTGGGATTCAGATTCTCTGAACCTGGGAGAAGCAGAGAAAAGATTGATCAAAACAATTCTCATCTCATTGGCTGCTCCTGTGTTGTACCCAAGTAAAATACAATATAAAAACTGTTTACCCAAATGATGGTGTTTGGTTTCCTTGGCCTATCAGGGCCAGGTGTGTGTGTCAGGACTGTTGGCTGACAGATGAGATTCTGTGCAGTGGAGTGCTTGGCAGATTCAGTTTTAGATGTAATGTAATAAAGAATAGAATAATATAGTATAATAAAGTAATTAATTAACCTTCTGATAAAATAGAGTCCTCCTCATCCTCTCTCCCCTTGGTTGGGGGTGCCGTGCTTTGCTATACAAGTGGTTGACTTGAACCACAAACTTGAAAATGCCTCCCACTCCCCTTCATCAGCCCTGAAGGGAAAACTCCCTCTGGGATTGAGGAGGGAATTATTCAGGGATATTTAGGGATAATCCAGCCCTGAATTCAGCTGCAGGGTGGGCTGGCACAGGCACTGAACCCCTGGCTCAGGGCTCTGCAGTTCCGCTCTCACTGCTCCCCTGGCAGGGCAGGGCTTGTCCTCCACCTCACCCTGCCAGCTCAGCTAATGGCCCTGCAGGAGCCCAATGGATCTTCATAAAAAATGGAAATGGTTTTGCCCCTTCATTTTAATTAACATTATGTCTACATTTCGATGATAATGGATAATTAAGTGAGTTACCTTGACATTGGAATGTTCTTCGAAATAATTTACTATGCAATTTCATTAGGTTAAAGACATTTGTCTATTTTATTTTGAGTGGAAGTTTCATCATAAATATTTCTGAATATGATTTATACATAAACTCATTACCATTCACAGAGTCAGGACTTTCCAAACTGCAAAATTCATTGTGTGCATTTTAAAAATCTTTTTGTGATCATAGATAGAATGTATCTGTTACTTCAAAGAAGTATTCCTGGTGGGGTTTTATTGTTTGGTGGGGTTTTTTTGTTTTGTTTTGGTTTTGTTTTTGGCTTTGTTTGTTTGTTTGTTTTTGTTATTTTTTATTTATTTTGTTTTTATTTTTTTGGTTGGTTGGTTGGGTTTTTTTGTTGTTGTTTTTTGGGGGGGGTTGGTGGTTTTTTTTGTTTTTTGTTTTTTTGGTTTGTTTTGTTTTGGTTTTTTGTTTTTTGGGGTTTTTTTCTGAAGTCTCCAGTCATCTGTTATTCTGTAAACACATAAAGAGGCACACAAGCACTCTCATGGAACATTATTATTTTGGGGATAGCAAAGTTTGGCTTCATAAGGGCTTCAGAAGGGCACTTCAGAGAAAAGTGTTAATCAATGAAAATGGTTCTTCAATAAAACCAGAAAGAAATGTTAAGAGGCAATTTTACCTATTTATTCACATAAATGGTTGCCTTTTGGCCAGCTGTGGTGTTGCCCCGTAGCATCCTTGTTCAAGCCGAAAATGAAAATGATAAAATGAACTTTCTAGGCTTAGTAAGGACCACGTTTTGTTCATAAATCTTCTTGCATATCTATTTATAAAGAAAGGGGGGATCCATCAGAAAAATCCTTCAGTAGCAGTTCTGCTCCTCAGCTTCTTGCAGGGTCATGGCCTCAATTCACAGAAATGCTTAACTGGGTTTTGTGCAATGGAGAGACTCTAAATGCTGCTGCAGAGCTTCTGTGCTTGAGAGGTGCCCATAGCTCACCTGAATAATGATGGCATTGCAAATTGGTACTGCTGGGCTGTTTTTTACTTTTTAGGCATAATTCTGTCAAAATATGCATTTCACATATCCCATGGAAGGGGTTATTAGAGACAATAATTTATTGGTAATTTCTGGTAAGTGAGAACTAAGAGAAGGCCACAGTTTCCTTCAAAGAGATTGTCGAATACGCTGCAAAAACCACTTCTAGTGTCAGATCTGTAGAAGAATTTTTGGGAGATCTGCTGCTTTTGTGATGCAAATTATCAACTGGCTTGTGAAAACAAATCCCACAGTTGCTTGTTTTGAAATATAGTGAATTGTCCTGTCCTGGCACTGCTGGTTTGCACACCTTGGAAAGGAACAAGGGCAGGGGATGAGGAGAAATGAAGTGAATAAGATTTTGAGAATAAGAACTTTAGGACAGTATTTAAAGGGATGATGTGATACAGTGATCTGTGAAAGAACACTTTATTGCAGGAAATAGAGTAGAAGTCATAATCAGATTATTAAATGGTACAAGAATATCAGATGTCTCCTGGAAACTCTATGTGGTATTGTTTGGTAACACTGCTCTGTCTGTAATTAATCTCTCTGAAGCCTAATCCTGCAGCTGGTTCTCTCAGGGAAACTGAAAATTCAGGACCTGGGGTGACTTGGGCCACATTTTGCCGTTGATGATTGAATTGTCTGCTGGATCTGTGGGAACAAAAGGGCAATTTAAGTTTCCACAAAGCAGATGAATTAATGTGTTAATATTTGAGATGGACCAATCTGTAACAGTCAGTGACACACTCCCATTTCTTTGTGTCTCAGCTAAAATCTGGACATGTTTCCACTGAAACATTTAGGAGAAACTGGACAGGGAAAGAAATTGCTGCTTTATCTTCTCCCTTGTCCTGTCTAGTCCCATCTCCCTCCTGCACTAGCCAGTTGAAATAAAGATAATTTCAGGATCCTTGGGGTTTGGTGATGCTGCATGGATCCCACATGAAGGGCTCCAGGGAAAATCCTCTCCTCCCTGTCTGGTGAGTTGGCAGAGCCTGGTAAACTCTGGGCTGTTGGAAATGTGTATTTTTTGGGATTTCTGCTTGGCTGGTGCAGATCTGGCTGTGGTGCAGCCCCTCTGTGTGCCATTCACATTCTCTGAACAGAGAGAGACATAATTCTCTCCCTCAGGTTTTCTCCTGGAGCAGCACAGAGATGAAAACAATTCTTATGTCATTTGCTGCTCCTGTATTTGTGCCCATGTGTTCTGGGGATTGTTTACCCCAGGTGACCAATGGGATCCACGTGTGTGGGTCAGGACTCTTGGGCAGAGAGTCACAAGTTTTTCAGTTCGTTTTGAGTAGCAGTAAGTTAGAAGTAAGTATGATGTAATATAATTGTCACTGACATATTTTATGAAAATACTTTTGCTAGGATTTTTCTGCTGAGAAGCTGAGAAGCCTCGGAAATGAAATGTAAATAATAATTATCTGTTGCTGTGGAATGTGGTCTGGAGATGGTTTACCAACAGGTGCATCTTTGTTTGGTCTCATATGAACTGTTTTTATTTGATGACCCATCCCAGTCCAGCTGTGTCAGACTCTCTGGTCAGTCACAAGATTTTATTATTCATTCTTTTCTAGCCTTCTGATGTCTCCTTTCTCTTTTCTTTTAGTATAGTTTTAGTATATAATTTTCTTTTAATATAATATATATCATAAAATAATAAATCAGCCTTCTGAAACATGGAGTCAACATTCTCATCTCTTCCCTCGTCCTGAGGACCCTCAAACACCACCACAGTATAAGACAGTTGTAGTACAGTATAATGTAATATAATATAGTTATAGTACAGCATAGTGTAATACAATATAGCTTTAATAAAGTGAGTGTTCAGCATTCCAAAGCCATGGAGTCAGTGCCAGTCTTTCCCTTTGTTGGGGTCCATATTTTACAATACTCTGTGAGCAGCAGCCGGGGCAGGGAGGTGCTGGGAGTGCCCTGGGTGGTGCATGGCCCTGGCACAGCTCCCTGTGCAGCTGCTGCAGGGACCATGCCAGCCTCTCTGTGCCACCCACCCTGAGGGGACAGCAGGGGGAAAGGAGTGGGGACAGTGTGGGGGACACAGTGCCCCAAATCCAACCCTCAGAACTAAAACCTCACTCCTGTCTAGCCTGCACTGCTCTGTAGCCGTGATATTTTCTGAAAAATCCTTTCCTTAGGATTTTTTCCCCTGAGAAGCTGAGAGGCCTCAGGAACAAAATGCAAACAATGATTATCTGCTGCTGTGGAATGCAACAGGTGCATCTGTGATTGGTCTCATGTGGTTGTTTTTAATAAATAAATAAAATTAATTAATTTAACTAATGGAATTAATTTTAATCACAGTCCAGCTGTTCAGACTGTCTTGGTCAGTCACAAGCCTTTGTTATCACTCTTTTTCTATTCTTAGCTAGCCTTCTGATGAAATCCTTTCTTCTATTCTTTTAGTATAGTTTTAATATAATATATAACATAATAAATCAAGCCTTCTGAAACATGGGGTCAGATCCTCGTCTGTTCCCTCATCCTGGGACCCCTGTGAACACCACCACAGTGTGCAGCCCGTGCCACCCACCCAGCCCTGGTGATTTGGTGAGTCCCTTCTCTCTGGAGTTTGTTCCACATTAGGAACTGAAGATCTCCTTGAAGCTCCTTTTACCCATCCCCATAAGACATCTTAGTTTAGGCAGCCACCAGAAAAACAGCACCAGTTTGTGCTGGCAGCTGCCCAGCATCAGGATTTTGCTGCAGACGGATGCTCTGGAGAACTGTTCTTGCACATTTTCTTGTTTGCTTTCTCCCCTCACAGTTCTTTAATGAGGAAATACTCCAGGTTTGAATTTTCTCTCCTTTTTAAATATTGATTCATACATTGGCTTTAATGGGAGCAGAGTTGGATAATGCTAATTAATTAATAATTAATACTAAATAATTCCTAGCCTAACCTAAACTATGGATCAAAAATCCACTCACACTGGCAGAGCTATTTAACAGAGGAAGACTGAAATGAGCACAGTATTTAAATTCCTCTCTAAAAACTATCCCTGTCATCTTTCTGCCCTCTCTAAAGGTTACCTTTCCATCAGTGATTTGTCATTAGGCCACCTAACTGAAATAGACATCAGTAAATTTATTTTTATTTTCATGGGGGAGTCAGGCTTGCCAAACCTAAATAGAATGGAAGATTTTTGTAAAGGCAGATCCTTGGATCAGATCATTAGCATGCCTGCTGAGAGGATGAAAAACAAAGGTAGCACTATAGCAGGATGGTTTTTTCTACTGCAACAATTTTGTTTTGTATTTTAGATACCATAAAACCTGTCTTAAAAATCTAAAATTGAAAATATTTATTCAGTACTAACTATATTCAAATGTCAGAGTTCTTAATTTATTAATGTAGACACTGATATTGAAAATGCTGTGTCCTGTGCATTATCCATGACCATTATAAGAGAAATTGCCATGAAAAAAAGTGTTTAAATGTTTCCCAATAGCTTAGATAAGTCAGTTTTATAGAGAAATTTCTAAGAGAAATTACCATGAAAAAAAAAGTTTAAATGTTTCACAATAGCTTAGATGAGTCAGTTCTATAGTTCTCTTTCACAAGTTTTTTCTATGCTGCAGCTAATATGACTTTCAGATCAATTTAAATATGTTCCCAACTTTATATCACATTGAATAGTGTTACTCCATACAGAATCTATAAAATATAAACTATTCTTCAGATCTTAAAGGGGAGCCAGTTCCCAGTTTTTGAAGGCAGAAATGTTGGTTTAGCCTTTGTGAACACCTGGATGACACAAAACACGGAGATGGCTGAAATACCTGAAGTTTGTGTGATTTTGGGAAGGAATTGTGTCTGTGCTCTTTCTGTCTCTGCATAACAGGAGCCTCATTTTTGCTCCTGTGCTAGTGTCAGTGCTGGCAGCTGATGAGATGTTTGACTCCAGCTCTGACATCAGGCTGATAGACAAGGCTGCCATGCTAACAAAGGCTTGATCACAGTCCTACACTCCTTGTACAAAAGAAGGGTGTTTTTTTTTCTTTCTGCCTTTCCTTTTTTGTTTTTGAATAGAACACGAAGTATGAAGGCTCATCTAAGTAGGAAAGATTCATCAAAATCTCTAATTAAACACATGACAGCTGGTGAATTAGAGCATTCTGTCTTAGTGCTGCCATCCTATAATACTTCATAATCCTGAGAGTCCAAAGTATGAATTAATTACGCTCATAAGTATCCTGATAACCAACTAAAGGGGAAAAATAATCAAAAGCCACCCTGAGAGGTCTCTGAGAATGTGGGCAGTGCTGCTAATCACCAATGACTACCATCAAATTATTCCCAGATTACCAGGCTTTGGAGAAGCTTTGAGAGAGAATGTGCTGGTATTACAGGACTATTTGGCTAAAGAAACTGCTTGTTTTTAACATCATGTGTTAGAAAAGCACTTTTGGAAGTGTTGGGGTTTGACCCCAGCCAGCAGCTGAAGCACCACGTGGCTGCTCACCCACTCTATCCCCAGTGGCATGGGGGAGAGAATCAGGAGGATAAAATTGAAGAAATAATAGCAAATCAATGGATTTGGATAGAACTGGTTCAATAGGTAAAGCAAAAGCTGGAAAGCAAAGCAAGGAATTCATTGCCCATTCCCCTGGGCAGGCAGGTTCAGCCAACCCAAGGCAGCTGAGCTCCATCCCTGACTTGGGAAGACTAAAATGTGTCAGCCCAGCTCAGCAGTGACCAGACCCTCCCTGTGTTACCACCCCTGTGTCATCCTCCCTGTGTTATCCCCCCTGTGTTACCATCCCTGTGTTACCCTCCCTGTGCTATCACCCCTGTGTTATTACCCTTGTGTTACCATCACTGTGTTATCACCCTCCCTGTGTCGTTACTCTCCCTGTGTTACCATCCCTGTGTTATCACCCCTGTGCTTTTACCCCTGTGTTATCACCCGTGTTACCCTCCCTGTGTTTCACCCGTGTTTTCACCTCTGTTATCCCCCCGTGTTACCCCCCTGTGTTACCACCCCTGTGTTATCACCCCTGTGTTATCACCTGTGTCACCCTCCCTGTGTTATCACCTGTGTTACCCTTCCTGTTTTCACCCGTGTGTTACCCCCACTGTGTTATCCCCCCTCTGTTATCCCACCTGTGTCACCACCCCTGTTATCACCCCTGTGTTACCCTCCCATCACCATTTCCAGCACAAACCCAAACCACAGCCCCTCACCAACCACTGGGAGCAAATCCCTGCTCTCCCAGCCACAACCAGCACAAAAAGCCACATGTTAAACATCAGCTCCTGACAGCTGGCACAGTCCTCAGATTTGTTTTTTGATCACCTTTATCACCTTTTGATAAAAGTGATCAAAAACCCCACAAAGTCGCAGTTTCAGATTAGCCCTGTTGTCTTCAAAAAATAGAAATTTAGAGACAAATCAGTGCAGGTCTTCATGTGTTGGGAGTTTAGATTTACTGGTGAGAATGTTTTGGTTGCTGGTTGCTACTTCAGGGAAAAAGGAGCAGAACTAAAGCAGGAATTTTCATGCACTTTAGAATTCTCTTCAACTGAAATACTCTGGGTTTGGGGCATGTAATTTTTTAACATTGATAGCCAGAGATTAAATGTTCCACTGGAATGTTTGCTTTAAAATTGCTCCATCCATAATCCAGATCTGAAACAGATATTGCTAAGGAAAAACTTTTAAACAGCCCTAGTGGTTTGTATTCAGCTGCTCTTTGATTTTTCTGCTGTCAAGACTTAAGGGTTTTTTCCCCTAGGGTTTTCTAACTTAAATTTTTCTCATTAGAATTTTTCTCACTAAAATCTATCCCATAAAATATGAAACATATATCATTATATTTCTGTTCCTGTATATTTTGAACAAAATTGGACCTGTATGATAGATCTTACATAGGCTCCTGCCTGCCTGTTTATTCACTGTTTTACTGGTTATTCAGGGGCCACAAAATTACATTGAAAACAAACTTGGGTTTTTGGATGTCCTCAAAGTCCACGTACAGGGAATTCTTTCTGTGTGAGGGTTCTTCATTTTGCTCAGCAGATGGTCAGGTGTCAGTGTCACGACTGGGATGTGAGGAATTGATTAATTTCAGACAAACTTGGCCTGAAATCCCCTAGTTCACATATTCCTGAGTCAAGAACACTTCTTTGGAAGCATGTTAGAACTCTCTTTTGAAGTTGCTGTGCTTCAAGCCACTAAAATTGCTATTTATTTTTCTGTTGTGGAAACCTGGTTATTAGAAGCCAGAGAAAAACTACAATTCCTGCCATTCAGGTCCTTTTTGACCTAGTTTGTAGATGAACTCTGTATGGAACAAGAGAGAAATGCCAAATATATCTCATGATTAAGAAGACTTTGAGAAGACCAGCAGATTTATTGAATTCCATTTGTAAGAAGTCCAGTGTTCCTGAGAAAGGAGCCCATTCAGTGGCATGCTTGGATGGAGAAGAACCACTGGGTACCTTTTAAGTGAACTGATTTCTCTCTGGAAGGGTTCTGCAGTTTCCCCTAATCCATCTGCTGAGCTGCCATTTTGATATAAGAAATGGTGGAAAAGTCTGCTGATCCTGAATCAGCTCCACAAGAATGACTCTCACCATATGAGCCACTTTCATCATCCTGGTGGGCTGAAAAATCACTTGTCACCATCCTGAGAAATGCTTGTCATAGAAACACAGAATTATTCAGGCTGGCAGGAGCTGGGGGAAGTTCCTGGTCCAACTTTGAGTCCCGTGAGCTCAGCAGGCAGCCAGTGTGGTCAGGTGTGATTTATCTCTGCAAGCCCATGACAAGTGCTGGTGGCTTTGGCTTTGCTGCCACCCTCACTGCGTGCCTGAGCGATGAGCTCATCCATCTCCCTCCCTTGTAGCCTGTCTGCCTCCTCCAGCAGCACTGATGTTCTTGATGCTTCCAGCTGGCTTAAGGCAGGCACTGGGACAAGCCTCCAGCAGCTCCAGGCTGGTTCAAGGAGCTCCTGCATTTCCCAGACTCATGCCCCACTGTATAGACAGTATGACCCAGCCTGGGCTGTATGAGGTTTTTTTCAGACATACTTGTCTTTTCATCAAGCTCTTTGTTATTTTCTGACAGCAACCAGGAATGTTAAAATGCATTTTAGACCAAGAACATAGAGTCTGTTGATGGCAGAGCTCTGTGCAGGGTCTTTAGTACACAAGCAATGAGCTCATCCATCTCCCTCCCTCATGGCCTGTCTGCCTCCTCCATCCTCCAGCCTCATCCTCTCAGGCTGGTGTCAAAAATGTGTATTTTATGATTGGCTTTTTGCAAATATTAAAATGAATATTATATGTGTTGTATTGGAAAGTAATGCTGTATTAATTCTCTTAAGTAGTGTGTTAAATATAGTTTTAGGTTATAAAAAAATGTTAAAATAGAAACTATGCTATGTAAGATACTTCTTTTAAAGAAAGGACTTGCACTGAGATAGCAGCCACAGGACACCTGAATCTTTCTGAGAAAAAGAATTTATTGCCCTTTTATCAGAAGAAACCAACTCCTTCCCATCTTGAAGGTGCTGTTAGGATTCAGAGGAAGAAGCTGATGATGACCAGACAGAATCCTGTGTTTGAATGGAATTTATGCATCAGGTATGAGGTGTATGAATATGCAACAGGCTGCTGTTTTTAAGGGTTAACCCTTTGTTAACATGGGTCCTTTTTTGGGCTCGTGCTGCCCAGAATAAGGTACCCGGACGTCCGTAACTCTTTGTCTTTATTGTCTCATATTGTCCTAATTCAAATTGTCCAAATTATTATTACTCTAATTGTATTACTATTTTTATAACCATTTTATTACTATTAAACTTTTAAAATTTTAAAAACAAGTGATTGGCATCTTTCACAGCTGGGATCAGTCCCAGCCTCTCTGCTTGGCCCAGCCAGGCTCCAGCCAGCTCAGCCCTGCAGGGTTTGTGCTCCAAGGGCTGCTCTGAACTCCTGCACCCTGTTGTAAAGTGTTTGTAAGGGTCAGGCCACAGTGTGCACCAGCCAGCCTGCTTCTCTGTTTGTTAGCAAAGCCTCAGGACTTCACCAAGGCTATTGGAACATAAATTGTGCTGAATTAAGGAAGAATAGGCTGACAAACCCAATGCCAACAGCACAAGAACTGGATAACAAAGGGCTGTGAAACCAATCATGTACTGGTTGGTTACCTGGGCTGTAACCAATCCTGTACTCTGAGAAATGCAGGCAGAAAACAAGGGAACAAGACAAAGGTGCCAATCAGGACACGTGTACTTAGTAGTTTGCACACATATTTACAGATTCTACAATGTGAACAATAAACGGCTTCTGCTTGATCATATTGGTCAGTTGTTCAGAGTCCTGGATTTCCCACAATAGCACCCCTGGGAAATGCTTGACATCTTTAAGCAAATGGTTTTTTTTGCTTAAATATGGCTTGCAATTTCCACTCTTCTCATCTCCAGCTGGCTGCCCAGGCTCCTCATCTGGTCTGTGTGCTACAAATGGTGGGAAACTGAAAATGTTGTGTTGGCCCAGCAGAGAACAGTTGTGTCTGTGAGAGATGGGCATGAGCTGCCCTCCCCAAGGCACCCAACCAGCCCAGCAGACGCTGACACATCCCATCATTTTTACCCTGTGTTCTCCACCCCAAGGCACCCAACCAGCCCAGCAGACACTGACACCTCCCATCATTTTAACCCTGAGTTTTGTACATCAGCAGTTCTCTGCCCTTGAATACACCACAACAGGGAAAAACCAAAAAGTGTACACTGAAATCTTTCTAAATTTCACATGGGATGAAGTGCAATGCAAACCAAGGTACACCTGCCAGAAATTTTCCTGGGCAACATGAAATTTGCTGTTAGGTTTGGTTCCCACGGCAGGTGCCAGCAGATGGCACTCAGGAATCTGCAATGTTCTTACCTGTGGGGCTTTCTGTGACCGAGGCAGCTCTGCAGTGCTGGGAGCTGCCTCTTCCTCACTCCAGGGTTTTTGTGGCTGCAGAGAGGCAGAAACACTCACTGGGGACAGCTGGTGGCTGCCAGAGGTGACTGACATGTGTCATGATGTGGTTCATTCTTGGCTGGGAAAGTACTGAGACCTGGTTTGAATGTTCTGAACTCGCGGCTGTAAAGAGAGCTGAAATGTTGTTTGTATATTAAAATATTGTGTTGGCTTTTTGTTGTTTGTATGTGGGTTGAGTAATGCTGTCCAGTGGCATAGATTGCATTATTTAATCAGTTTTCAGTTTTGATTACAGCTACCAGCAGGAGACTCAGAGTTGCCAACTGTAATTAAAATGTAAAAAAACCCCAAACGAAACCAAAGAACAGAAGCAAGAAACAGTTCAGAGATAATTAAAGCTGAGAAACGTTTATTTTCCTGTGAACTTTTGTACTGCTGTGCTGAGGAAAGCTGAATATTTTCTGTCTTCAAGCACCCCTGCCTTGGGTTGTTTGGATCTGGGGTTAGATCATCATTTCCATCTTAGTGCAGAACTTTGTCAGTGACTAATGCAGCTAACACTGGATTAATTTGTATGAATTCTTTTCAGGTTTGCAATGTAACACAGTTCTTTATTCTGATTCTGGTCCTATTGCCAGAAGAGGTAAAAGTTTTGCAGCGCCCTCTTTCCAGGTACCACTGGACTTTTCTCTCCCATTGGGAGCAAAAGGATAATGCCACTGTCTTGTACAACAAGCAGATTGACCTCCCTGGCTGCTGGTACCTTGTGCTTGGGCTTTATCATCTCTGGGAGCTGATCTGCAATGAAAAGATAAGAGCTGACCCTGTGTCCTGGGTAAAGGTCAGACATTTATAAATGTACAAAACCCCACTGCAAGGCTGTGTCACAGCCTGGGTCTCTCAGTGAACAGAAACCTTTTATTAGCAATCCTGAGCTTATTCTCGGGCAGTTTATATGGTTTAGCACAATCTTGTTTAGTTTAAATAGCTTTGCCCCTTCTCTGGGCTGCACTTTTTTTTCCAGTATTTTTCAGGTTTATCCTAATTGTGTTTTTTGCTAAACTCATTTGTGATCTCACAAGGAAGACCTAATGATTATGGATTATGATGTTATTTCCAGCCCCCCCTTTTTTAATATTTTCACTTAGAAATAGCACAACCCCCTCAGTAACAACATGGATTTGCCATCCCTTGGTGGGGACCCTGTTACTTCAGCCCTATGCTTCATAAATCTGGAGAAAAATTCATCTGTGGGGGTAACTTCTCTTGTTACTTCTAGAGGCACTTCTCTACCTGCTGGACCTGTCTTTTTCTAGGTTGGGTCTAAAAATGAAAAAAGTCTTTAAAGTTATTCCTGTGCCCAAAAGATCTCCTGATCTGCAGTCTTAGCCAGGAAGTACATGCACATTTGAGAGCTTCCACCAGTAGTAAAATAATTTATTTGTACCAAGGCCAGGTGAAGCAGGACTGGATGGCCTGGGCAGGCTAAACCTGAGGATCTGAACCATTTTTGGTTGCCTGCACTACAGAGAAATGAGTAGATTGATGTTTTTTTAATGCAGATGATGATTTGCTTGAAATATTCTGAACTGTCAGCTTGGCAGGATCTTCATACACTTTTGTTAGCTAATCAAAGACAGATTGCAGGCAGGAGCCATATCTAAATTTATTAAGAAAATTAATTGACCATTTAAATTTTACTAGAATTAGGCTAAGATACAATAAGCATTTGCACCAGCAGATCCTCATTAGCTGTGCCATTGACCTGGTGCCTGGTGTGTAATGGGGAATTGACATCTAGATTTGGGGACAATAGTGCTGCTAATGCGAGTTTGAATCATTAGGGGGGAACAAAAGACTAATTTTATACATGTGTCAGATTTTACTTTTCATATTAATTTCACTGTGTGAAATTATGGACTATTATGAACTGCCAAGTTAAGGTTTTCAAGGCTTTTTTTGGCCTAATCCAGAAGTGTTGCTTGCTCTCTATTCTCTAAATCTCTGTACACTCTAGCTGTGAGGGGGAGTTTTATGTATTAATTTATTTACATAATATTTTTGGAAAATGATCAGCTCGCTGAGTGTTGAGACCCTAATTCTGCGTTTTCCTGAGTGTATCAGTCTGTCTGGGTTAGTTCACCATGAAAACAGATCCTTGCAAAGTTTCAGCAGATTTAAATTGGGTTTTAGCACGCTGAAGCCTTCATGATCATCTGTCTCTGCCCTATGCTGATATTTTTAAATCTTAGGAAAATTACCCCCTTTTCCTTTATCAGGTGACTTTTTCAAACCTCTATAAAGCTTCTGGTTGGGTAGGAAACTTCCTTCAGGTGAGCCTTCACTTTCCAAAAAGCTGCCTCAGCAAGCCTTTGTAAGAATAAATGTGTGCAGTGGGAATTAGTTCCCCCAAGAGGACTGTTCTGCACTTTAAAGAAGATTATATAATTGAAGCCAAATTATTTTTAAACTATTTTTTTTTTCTGTCTTGAAATTGCAACCATGATCAACAGTGAATTCTGTGCATAAAATTGTGAACACTGACAAGCAAGACGGCCTGGATTTGAAAAGTTGATTGTTTGTGTCATTCACACGTGCAGGTAATGCTGAATTTATGAATTGTGCTTTATAAATAACTTTGGGAATGGCACTGGTGATTTGTTCTGTGGCCTAGGGACAAGAATGAGGATTGATAGTGTTCTCAGTACAGCTTGTGCTTTTAGCTGCACATGGCCACACAAACATGCATTTAAAAAATATTCCTCTGCCCTTTTAGAGGATGTTGTATCTGAGAGGTATTGCAAATAAGCTGTACAGCTCTGAGAAACTTCTGTGCCTGTTGTCCAAATACATTTAATTTCCAGCACCTCAGCGCCAGCCTCAGCCCCATTCTCATGTTAACTGTCTTGTGATGCAGGCAGCTGTTGTAGTTGAGATGGAGACAATACAAAGCAACACACTCCATTTTCAGAAGGGTTCAAACTGGTTTTATTCTAGCTTTTTATACATTCTTATAAAACTCATAAGTTTACACTTTACTCATTGGTCACGAGAGACAAAGTGCTCATTGAGACAGGCAGTTGCAGGTTTCTCTTATTTATCCTTCTTTCTTTCTTGGTTTCTATGGCAATGATTGTCACCCTGATTTTTTAAGATTTTCTAAGCCTTCTGATGTTGACATTCTTGTAGCAAACTTTCTCACACACTTTCTGTAAATAACTTATTGTTTTGCATTCTTTTGTGGAGGAGGAGGAATTTGATGGACTGTTGGTTTGTCCAGTGCCATTGGAGAGGTGGCACTGTCACCCTCCAATCCACTGTCACTTTTGGAAATCTATAAATGGTGGAGTCAGAAAATAAACTTCTCCTTTTTCTTCACCTTGAGAGCAGCGCTGTGTGCTTGTGTTCTTTCGTGTCCTATAGTGACACATGACCTTGGTAGGAAATTCTTCCAGGAGTAAACATGGATTCTCTTACCTAACTTCTCTCTGGCTCACAGAAGTCATGTAAAACCTCTTCCACAGGCAACAACCAAAACCATTTGGCTTGGGGAACATGAGCCCCTTGGCCATCACCTCTCTGATGCCATCCAGCCATGCCTCCTCGTGCTGCTGGCTCTGCTCAGGGGCTGCCTGCTTCCCTGGGGAGCTGGGATTGGGGACAATTCCATGAGGAGAGTGGATCTGAGCTGGTTCTTGCGCCTAGTAGTGCTGGTGGCAGCAGTGGGTCCCTCCTGCCCTGCTCTCCTGTGGATGAGGGAGAATTCCATTAGGATGTGCATCTGAGCTGGTTCTTGCTCCCCGCAGTGGGTCCCTCCTGCCCTGCTCTCCTGTGGAAGGGATTGGGGAGAATTCCATGAGGACATGGATCTGAACTGGTTCTTGCGCCTAGCAGTGCTGGTGGCCACAGTGGGTCCCTCCTGCCCTGCTCTCCTGTGGATGAGGGAGAATTCCATGGGGATGTGGATCTGAGCTGGTTCTTGCTCCCAGCAGTGCTGGTGGCAGCTGTGGGTCCCTCCTGCCCTGCTCTCCTGTGGAACGAGGGGTTCCTCAGCTGAGCCTGGTGGAGGGCACGGTGCTCAGGGTTTGGGGAGCCAGCTCTGCCTACTCGTGCATCTCCTGGGGTCTCAGGAGGTGCTGGGTGCTCAGCTCTCCATGGCTCAAAGTGCAAGCCTTGCAGCTGAACTGTTTTGGGGTTGGGCCATGTGGCTTCAACCTCCATTTCTTTGTGCAATCCAGATGAGTTTGGTCCAACAGAAAGCAATACAGTTTATCGTGCTGCCAGCAGCTCAGGACACACATTTCAAAGCAAGCCAGTGTTTATCTACCAGCTCTGATACAATATTTAGACTTCTATCAGAGTGCCGGAGCAAAACTTGGGCGAGTGAATGTCACTCTTCTCCCTGGTCTGCAGCTTTCAACGTTTCTTATCTTCTCTCCTGCTGCTCTGCAAGCTCAGCCCTTATCCTCTACTCCCTTCACACTCTCCTGCCACTTCACATGTTCTGCACTCCTGGCAGCCAGTTGTGTGCCCAACTGCTCAGCAGAGCCAGCTCTGTCCCTCAGGCAGGAGCTTTTCTAATAGTTCAGTCCCACCAGGCTAAGCCAGCCCCCAAGCCCTGCTGGTGTTTGCCATCCTTTCATTCCAGACAGGACTTCAATCCCTTCAGTCCCCATAGGTAAAAGCAGATATTGAGTGAACTGAATCATTTTCCTTCTATTTCAGAACCATTAGAGATATTCCCACAGGTGCTCATGGCTGCTTTACAGCTGCTGGGAGGGATTATAAAGGAAAGGAGTGAATGTTGTTTGTTTTTATGTAAGTTTAACCTACTTATTCTGTATATCTTATTTTCTTTCCTGTGATGTTCAGGCCAATAAACAGTGATGCCAGACACTGACCCATCTTTACTGCTGCTAGGGAGCAGCAAGACTTTGAAAGCTTCATCTTCTCATCCTTAGCAGGAGGATGTTCTCCTGTTCAATCATTCTCCTGTTTTTCCTTCCTATTGAAGACTGAGACTCTTCTTCTGTTGCAGACAGAGCTGACAGCTCAGGGATTTGTAATTCCAGTGATTATTCCAAAACTTTTGAATTCTGCTACTTGCAGAGAAACAAAAGCTGGGCTAGCAGTGGATGTATCACATGAAAATGCGCCCTTCCTATTTTGCTCCCCTTGGGCTTTGCTCTCAGGAGAAGGTGTGGAACTCAATGAGGCAGAGATCTCTAATCTTACTGAGCAATCATGCTGGTGCTAGAAGGATGTTAATGATGTTTTACCACCTAAGAGGGTGATGAAAGGAGAGCATTTGAACACCTGAGCATGTATAATTTAAATGTAATAAAATCACAATATGAGTTCTAAGTAGAAAAATTAGCATCGCTAATTATTGCTTGCTGATTATTGCTGTAAGCTGTTCCTCAATTTTTTTTTAATTTTTTTTTTAAATCCATGCTGTTAGTGGATCCAGACATCAGGATAAATACCTGTACTCAGCTTTCTGGCTGTCAGCAAGTTGAGCTCTGTCTCTGTCAGTGGTGTGAGGCACAGTTTGAGTCAGGGTCCCTGAGAGGAAAAGGCTGGGCAGGGCTGGGAATCCCAGAGTGCTCCTTGGGAAGGGAACCAACCCAATTTTGTTCATGATTCTCTCATCAAAAGAGCAATATGGGAATGGATCAAACCACCTCAATTAGTGCAGATGAGAATAGTCACATATCATGTGTTATTTGTGCCCTGTTGAAGAAAAAAGTTATTTATAACATAAATACAACCCTTCCTCTGCTGCTGCAGGAAGGCCTCAAGGTTACTGAGCGCATGTGTGACATAAATGCAGCAGAGCATTTTAATTAGATTCTTTCACCAGAACTCCTGACCTTCTGTGTAGCACATTAATGTATTTTACTAATTATAAATGCAATTAAAAAGTACTGAAATAAAATTAGGCGGATCTATCTAATTTACATTAAGCACTTTCAAATTATGCAGATTTTCAAAGTCTTTTTCTTTCTGCATTTTTTTTTCTTCCCCCTTCACAACTTGTGTTTCAGGAAAAATTGTCTGCATTAAAACAGCTGGAAAACAACCTTGTAGCAAAACAAATTTCTTTTCTGTGATTATTCACAGTGTGTGAGGTAATTTTGCAGGCAGTAATATGCTTAGCTGTCCTTAGGGCAGTGACTCACACAATAGAACCCATATGTGCACTGGAGGCAGTGCTGGCTCCTCTGCTGTCTGGGTGCTTCTCCTGTTTTTCCTCTTGGGAATCAGGCAAAAATACTGATATAATGGTCAAAAATAGAGATTTATAAACAACAAACAGACAACAAAACTCATGTGTGAATAACACAGGGGCAACATCTGGTGTGCTCAGTCATTAAAGCAGGCTGGCTGTTATCTCTGCTGCCTCCATGTTTTGGTAGTAGTCTCATAGAATTTTAGAGTTTTAGACATGAAAGTAGAAAAATAACAACATTTCATTATTATTTTTGTCAAGTATCTAAATGGCAGCAGGCGCTGAGCAGCAAACAGAACACAATCCTTACCCTGGAGAGCTTCTGATCTAATTTTAGATGGGCTGCAGAAACAGAGGCAGCTCTAAGTACTGAGCAAAGATAGAACCAAGCTTAAAGGAGGGAACTTTGTAGAGCTACCCAGGCATTTTAGTTCATTTGCTTATTCTTAAACCTTTTCCATGATAAAAGATTAATTTCTTATACATGTTTTTTAATGAAAATTCACTAGTTTTTCACTTAAAAGAGGATGTTCAAGTGCTTAATTTTTTTTGTCCTGTTTTATCCCTTCCATAAAGAAGTAATGAAAAAGAGTAGTGGAGAGCAGAGAAGAAAAACTGAAATATGAAGCGATTAGGGCAAATAAACCAACTCAGTGTTCATCTAATGCCAAATGTCATGCATTAGGACCATACAATTTTCTTGCTATATTTTTTTCTGTGTGTTTATTTGGTTTTGAGTCTCTCTCCCTCAGCATTGAAAGAAGAAAACCAAGAATAAAGCTTTGCTAATTTTGAACCATCTATAAGGTGGCACCACAGGGAGCACTGGGGTGATGCTTCCTTGGTGGGTGTCAGATCTAAGAGAGACCAAGATTTAAAGGGAGAGGAAGGCATGGGAGCTAATTTGCTGGTAAAATTAGCAATGTAAGAATCCATCCCCCCTGCCCCAAAGATCTTACTGCTGGACAGATGTGGAGTTTCTTCACACTTTTCTTGAAGCAGAAAAGTTTATGCACTGTGCTGCATAAAGCAGCCTTTGCCTTGGAGCATGGGGCCCCTTCTTGTCCCTTTCTGTGAGAGGAACATGGTGATTTCCAGATGGAATTTTGGTCCCTAAAATTCTGAGTATAGCAAATAGTATGCCCTTGGTCTAGCAACCTATGTAGAGCATTCACTCTGTATCTAACAGCTCTTTTGAAGTCAAGTAAATACTTCAGCTTGGAGAGCTGCACTATGTAAATCCAGGAGTTTTCATTGATGCCCACGTTAGAAGTTAAGGTTTCTGCATGGGTTAGTGGAGGAAGGAATGGTTTCAACTTTAAATCACCCTCTGAAGGATGTGTCCTGTACACAATGGACATGTGGTCTGTCTCAAGAAGGATCTGATTTTGGGGGAGCAGCTGCTCCTGTCCCAGAGCAGGGTCACTGCCAGAACATCATTGCTGTGGCTGCTGAGGGTAACCATCCCCAGGAATCAGAAAATGTTGCTGTGTGCAACAGCCAGGACTCCCCTGAAAAAAAAGTGCCAGCAGATCCCAAATCCTGCTTAGTTCACACCTTTAGGATGGATTCTTAACTTGGAATGAGCCCCTTCTGTCAGCAGCACCCTGTTCTCAGTAAAATATCACACCTTGGGCAGGAGAAGCAATGCTCAGGCCATCCTCACTCCACAGCCACTGTAAAGCAGTGATTACCTACAGAAATATTCACTGGTACCGCTTTCCTGTCACAGACATATTTTCTGAAAAATCCCTTTGTTAGGATCCTTTCTCCTGAGAAGCTGAGGAGCTTCAGCTTCTCCATGTTTTGCTGCTTTGGAATGTGATTTGGAGAATTGTTTACCCAGCATGTGAAATTGTTTTTACTTGATGACCAATGACAGCCACCTGTGTTGAGGCTGTGAGCAGCCACAGGATTTTATTATTCATTCCATTCCTTTCCTTTGCAAGCCTTCTGATGAAATCCTTCTTTTATTATTTTAGTACAGTTTTATTATATCATTTTCTTTTAATATAATATATATAATAAAATAATAAATCAGCCTTCTGAAACACGGAGTCAAAATTCTCATCTCCTCCCTTGTCTTGGGACTCCTGCCAACACGAGTACATTTTCCTGTTTGAAACATTATCACAGGACAGTGTTTTGGTGTCCTTTTGGCACAGGTTCACAAATGGAAGCAGGATTTGCTGGGGGTTTTTTGCAAATTCAGTGTTTAGAAAATGTTCAGTTAAGGACATATAACGAATAAGGAATATTTGAAATGTTTTGCTTTGAGCTTTCTTCTTCCCCCAACCCCAAATATATGTGGTGACACATCACAGTCAAAAACCAAAAACATTGGGAATTAAGATATTTCCATAAAAAATACATATTGTTGTACAATCCAAATTTAAGTGAAAGCTTTTCTCATATTTTAACCATGCTGAGCTCTGCTGTCAGATGAGGTTGTTTGGTACAAACAATCCAACAATGAATTATCAATAAAGTTTGCGTGGTTCCTAATTTATTTTTTAAAGTTTCTTTTAACATCGGACTGTGCATAGTTCAGAGCATGGCTATTTTCAATGTGACATTTGCCAAGGGTGAGATTTAATTGTTCCATCAAGAGGGAATACAGGGTAGAGCTCCAGAGTGGCACAGCCTTGGTAGGAGCCCCCAGCTGCCCTCCATGGCCAAGCTGGGGCTGTCTGCCAGCACTTCTGATTAGGAAATGACATCCTGCCAAAGTGCTGTGTTTGAACACTGGTGTGCTCTGTTGGCATGAGATGGATTTAGGCACTGGGTTCAGTCCTCTGCTGAACAGAAATCTCTTTAACTGTGAAATTCTTCATGGGGAAAGAGATTAATCACATTTCAATATTAGGGGAAGCAAAGCTTAAACTATTTATTTGAGTGTGAGGCTGAAAAACATACAGTGGGAATAGGATATTTAAAGTTGCCCTCCCTTAATTTTGTTTTGCTTTGATGTAATTATTCTTGCTCTTAATTTTTGTTAAACTTCATCACAAGGCCTCATCCAAAAAACGGTTTGGGGTTTTTTTCAACCCATGAGGATGTTTGCGAAAGAGTATTTGTGAGATGGGAGTTGGTGAGGCTTTGAAAGCCTAATTTTCTTCTGGGAATAGGGGTCACTGTGCAAGCAGGATGGATGTGTGTGCCAAATTACACCAACACAGAGCTGAGAAGAAAAAAAGATGAGACTTAAATAACCTACCTAAAGTATTTAAAAGCCAATGTTCTGTTTTCTGTTTGAAATGTCATGTGCAAAAACTTTTAAGGCACCAAAGGGCAAGCTGGACTGTGCAGGCTGTGCAGTGAAATATGACAGGGAAAGTGCTCTGGGTAATAACTGAGCCAGGCTGGGTAAGAGAGTCCTGCACTGAGAGTGAGCGAGCTGCTGAGACACTGGGGTTATATCACTGGCTGGGGGCTCTGTACAAATCACAAACAGGACAGGACTGCTGGGAACGTGCCTTGAGCTGTTTGATTTTCCAGCATCAGTCTCATTATCTGGTTCTGACAATGGGAAGATGCCAGCAGCTCACATCCCAGGCAGCAGAGCAAGAACTCAATGTTACAACTTACTTTAAATTTTCTTGACCAATCACACAAAGCAAATGCACATTGACAGTAGTTCCATCCAACCACTATAAGCACACGTACCTTTGGTTAAACAATGCTTGCTTGTTTTGGATACAATACCTGCTTGTAAGCCTTAAAACACAATGCACAAAACTCCACTATTAAGCTTAAAACTTCCTAACATCTCACTAGATAAACTTTTCTGTAGTTTAGGGAGTTATTCTAGCCAAGCATTAATACACAGATCATTGTTCTATTTGTCCTTACTTTTCTACATTTTACATAATTTTTCTGCTGGCCAATCTCATGGCTGCTGCTTAGCTCTAATCACAGTTCTGCTGTCTCTGAGGCCTGCCTTTTGCAGCTTTCCCAAAACCCTCTGACTTTATGGATTCCCGCAGAATTATCCTGCTGGGGGCCTCAAAACAAACCAAAAAACAACAAAAAAAGTTTTGGGAAATGAGTTCTGATTGTTTTTTGGGGGAAAATTTGCTGGTTTGTTTGTTTGGGTTTGTTTTTTGGTTTTTTGGTGGGAGTTTTTTGCCCCTTTTTTTGTTTGGTTTTGTTTTGTTGTGGTTTCTTTGTTGTTGCTGGGGTTTTTTGTTTGTTTTTGGTGGGTTGTTTTGTTTTGCTTTTTCTTTGTTACCTTTAATTTAGAGATCAGGACAGCTCTATTGTTATCCCTGCAGTCCCTGCATACAATGCTCTAGTGCTGGAAACAGTAGGAATAATTTGTGGAAGCAGTAGACAAAATTGTCTCCTGAGTGGTGCTGCTGCATGCTTAGAATTGCCAAGTCTTATGATGAGAGAGTCATGATTAGCTGAAAAAAACCTGATTATTCCCAGGCATGAAAAATAAACTATTGGAAACAGTTTTCCTGAATTCTGTCTGTAGTTCTGTTGTAATTTTCTGGCTGTGAGAGATGTTTTGAAACCAGCACTGCTTGTCCTGTGTTAGCTTTGAGATTGCTGTATCCTACCTGAGGGCAGGGGTTCTTATTTTAACATTAATGAAGCAGATTGCATATTGGAAATCACAGCCATGGCAGCACAATATTTATTTAAAGTTTAGCCTCCGTGTCTTTTATTATCTGCACTCAGCAGCCTCAAATCATAAATAAAAACTTGAACAATTTTCCCCCATAAACTCATTCCTTCCACAGCTTTGCCAGGTCCTCTCTGGTCCCCTTCCTTAATTACAGAATCCTTCTGAGGCACAGGATGCACGTTATTTTCATCAGTGAGAGATAAGAGATGTCAGCATAGAACTGAGCTTTTGCTATACTTAGTCATAATCCTCCTATCACTTAAAAAGGCAACTGGAGATCTGTTTCAATAAAGCCTTCAACAGGGATTCAGACATAAACACTGGATTTAGGCACATAAGCTTAATTGACTTTCAAAAACAGATGAGCATCTCTTCCACTTAGGCTTTCCTGATAACACACCCCCCTGGTTTATGGATGAAGTGATTAACTTGGGGGGGAGGAGCCAAAAATAAAACCATTCAGAGATCAATCATTTGTTCTGCTCTTTATAGGGAAGCTAAAAACAAACCAAAAAAAAAAAAAAAAAAAAAAGAAGACACATTCTTCCTGTACAATTATTTTCAATGTGAGAATTCTCAGAAGCACCTGCACACTGTTATCTTTGTATTGATTTTCTGCAGTATCACATTGAACTGCAAAAGGTGCTGCTGATTTAATTGCAATTTTATCTCACTGGAACTTCTAACATGAATTACATAACAACCCTGAGAACGTTTTTTCTCCCTTTTTTCCCTTTGCTTACAGTTTTATTTGCTCCCTTTTCTCACAGTCCTGGTTTATCTGTCCTCCCTTTCCTGTAGTGCCAGGCTTACAAGGTCATGGCACCAAGTCCCACATTGAATGAGCCACTGAAACCAGGTAACCCTGAGTGCAATTGATCCCTGAGGAGCAGGGGGATATTTCCATCTAAATGAGGAGGATGAGCTTTGTGGCTCCCATTAAGGTTAATGGGGGTTATAGAGCTGGGTCCTGGTGTACCATAACAAATGCTTGTCCCCTCAGCTAATCCATTCCAGTCTCTGAGTACTGAGAGAGAAAAAATATTTTCAGGAAAAAAAAAAAGAGATTGTGATTTAGAAGGAAATCTCAGAGTTGTTCCATGTTTCTTCTCTAACTTTCAAAAGTGTTAAAGCAGCACATTTCACCACTTTCCACTTCACCTGCAAGAGTGTTCAAGTTAGTGAGGGTTCTGTGAGAGCCATTAAAAATCTGTCAGAGAAGTGCTGGTCATGGCAAAAACATTTTTCAGGAGCTGTCAATTTCCCCAAATATCTATCAGTGCTACCAGGCACAACAAGGGATTCCTCATTTAGAACGTGTCAATTCTTATTATTAATGTCACGATGAAAACACCTGCTAAGTGTCTGTGTCTGGCAAAGTGAGGCTGTCACAGAAATGAGAGGGTGAATACCACTTGGATTAGTGAGCAAGGAAGAGCTGGAGATTTTTTTTTTAAGTTTCCCTAAAGACAAACACCTTATCTTTATCCTGAGCTGGGCTTGTAGAGGCAGGAGACAGGGAATGCAGCAAGGTATAACTGATGAGAGATTATGTGAAAATAATGTGTCAGATTAACTCTTTGTAAAATTCCACATTTGGATGAGTTTTCCATGGTTTGTTGTGTTTGCCAGCTCCAGGTGGAAGGTGCCCCACAGCCCAGCAGACTCTGCAGATGCTGGGATTTGTCACAAGGTTGTTGACTGCAGCTCCTAAGGACAAACCAAATGAGTTGGTTTGGCTTCTCCCAGCAGGAGCACTGCAGGTAAATGGAGCTCAGGTGTGCCAAGTCCATCCTGACAAGAACACAAGGGTTTCTGTGAGTCCTGGGATGTGCCTTGTCTGGGCACACAGAGCGCTGCAAGCTGGGCTCTGCTTTTAAAAACACACAGAGAAAGGAAAAATGCATCCTGGGACTCACTGAGACATACATTCTGGTATATATAGAGACAAAATTAAAATGCTAGCTCTGTCTTTCTTAAAAATATATCCATAAACATTATACTCATGGGACTATGAGAGCTAAAAGATGATATCACCTGTGAAAGGTCTTACTGAGACTCCAAGGCAGGGTTTGGAAGAGAATTTCAGATTTCTGCTTTGGATCAAAAGAAATCACGTTTAGTAAGAAAGGTGATCATTAAGGAAACGATTCAATACATCTCTCCTTATTCTTACACACATGAAACAAGTTTGAGGCAGAAGAAAACACTGTAAACCCCAGTCAATCCAGCTGGCCACATCTGACCAAGAGGGAAGTGCTCCCCAGAAATGCAGATGCCTTTCCCAGCCCTTGGGTGGGCACAGGCAGCTCTGCCTTCTGCTGCTGATCCCACCAGGCTCTTAAATACCTGCTTAAAGTTAAGCTCATGGCTTTAAGTACAAGGCTTTAACTGTAATGAGCGTTCTTATATTCTTAATCACACACTTAGATTCATTGCCAAAGGAGGCAGGAGGACATAATGGGCCATGGCTTCGGTTTGTGTAAATTGGTGGGACTTAATTGAAATGCATCGAGTTGTGTCAATTTGCTGCCAGATCCCTGGGGTGCAGAACATCCCCAGTGTCAGCCAGGCCACAGTGCAGGGCTCGCTGCAGAGCTCACACTCACCCCAGAGCTCACACTCACTGTAGAGCTCACACTCACCCCATGGAGCTCACACTCACTGCAGAACTCACACTCACCCCAGAGCTCACACTCACCCATCCAGCTCACACTCCCCCCTGCAGCTCCCCCAGGCACCCAGCAAGCAGCAGTTCATGATGCCACATCTCATAACCAATCAGGAAGCGTGTACTTAGTATTGTAGAATCTATAAATATGTGTGTAATGTGAACATTAAGTGGCTTCTGCTTGCTCATATTGGTCAGTTGTTCAGGAGTCCTGGATTTCCCACAGTTTATCAGGGTGAACTGGGTCTCTGAGCTTTGCAGGCTGGTTGTTCTGTTTTCAGACTCCACTAGAAGTGCCGTAGCTGGTGTGTAATCACATCTGAATGCCTAAATTCCTGCTTCACTGGTGGTATCTTGGGATCTTCTTTGGAAGTGGTGATTTTAGTTCTAATAAATCCTCCTGGGGATGGTCATTGGGATTTTATTTTACTGAGAAATGGAATATAGAAATATATGAAGAAAGGCATTTTAGTTCCCCTTCAGAATGTTTTCCAGTGCTCTGTTTACCGTGGCTGGTTTGTGCTGTTCCTCCAGTTATAAATAACTGCTAAAGACTGATGTGTTTACCTTGTTTAACCATGGCCATGATGGGTCGAGGACACATTAAATCATCCTCAGGCTCTTATTTGCAGCCAATTCTGAAATAACCAGAGTAGTGACATAAAATTACTTCATACTGCAGAGATTTTTATATTGGCTTAAGCATCTGAAGTCTCCAGTGTTTTACAACACACTTTAATGATGAAACAGTGACAAAAAAGATGAAAGTCCACATGGAATTGTCTTACAAACAACTCAAGGTTTGTTTAAGTTGCAAAGATATCAAAAAGGGATATTATTTTCTTCAGAGATTTTCCTTGATGAGTTTACAGATCTGGATGTTGTTTATTCAGATTTAAAGTTTTTTCATATTTCAGAAATAGTGATGAAGAACAGGTACACTCTTATTCTGCTGAGATTAAAAGGGGGAGATGTTCTTTCATGGCAATTCCTACAAATACAGCCTCTGTGTGTGCACATTTGTGCTTCTGCTCTGAAAACACCATCTGCAGGTGCCACTGTTCCTTTAACAGTTTGATCTGGATTTTGTTTGGAGTTACCTGCGTGCAAACTTCTCTGTTCATAATTGTCTGCTGTCATCAAAAAGGAGACTGTGAAAATCAAACTGGTGCTGTTATATGTGGTACACACAGAATTAATGTATGTCCTTCTCTCTGTCAGTTTTACATCAGCCCAGGATCTGCAGCATCTCCTTCCACTAATATATGAGTAAGATTGTATCATTGGTTTATTGTCTGTAATTAGCAATGCCTTAATGATGTGTGTCTGGGAATTCTATCTCTATTTGTTTGTATTAGACAATAAATGGCACTCAAACGTGTTCCAGGACTGCTGCGTGCTCACTTTGAAGGTATTTACAGGAATCAGCCTCTAATTCTCACTTCACTTCTTTCTCAGATCTCTGAGAAACAAGACAGTCTTTCTCCTGAGGGTTAGAAAGTCTGACCTCAATGATGTCCTGCTTGAGAATGACCTGCAGAGTTTGGGGCCATTTCTGGAACACTGTGGCCTCAGCTCTCTTCACAGAGAGCAGCAGGCACAAGTTCCCCAGGATTTTTTCTGCAGAAGCACAGAGGAGAAGAGAAAACAATTCTTATGTCTATTCTCTGCTCCTGTTGTTTTTGTATATGTGGAATGTGTTATGGAGATTGTTTATTGAGAGTGAATTCTGGTGATGGTTGTTCATATTAATTGGCCTATTAGGTCCAAGCTGTGTCCTGGCTGTCTGGAGACCATCATGGGTTTTTCTTTAGTATCTTTTTAGTATCCTTTCAGTATCTTTTAGTATAGTAGTTCTTTAATATACTATAAAGTAATATAATTTAATTTAATAAAGCAATTGTTCAGCCTTCTGAATCATGGAGTCAGATCATTCCCTGCTTTGGGGGCTCCCTGCATTCAGCAGAACACCACCAGGTAACAGTGCAGTATTTTATTCAAACAGTCTGTAGGACAGGACTCTTCCCTGGAGGAATGAGGCATTGCAGGAGCTGGAGGGTCGCCATACAAAAGTCTGGGAGGAGGGAGAAGTGCTGTCTTGAAAATCTTTTTGTTTGCATGTATTTCACTGAAATTTTCTTTCTCACAATGGTTTCAATCTGTTTTAAGGGAAATAATTAAAAATAGATTATTAATGCTAGTGGAAACAGCAGATAGCACAGCTGAAACTATCAGAAGTTACCCAAAAGAAAATTAAGGCTCTGGACTGAGGGTACGCTGAGAAAAAACCTTTTGTTGGAAGGGTTTTAAAGACATCTAAGATTTTATCCATCTACGTCCTTGTAAAGGTAGTTAATGGTGTTGTATTTCCTCTGAGCTGCTGTAAATTCTGCTACCCTGCACTTGGAGGAAATACAAACAAATATTCAAGTTCTTCCTGAGTATCATTTCTTGGTTTCCCTTCTTGGACATGAACATATCCAGTACCCACAAAGCTGCATGGCTGAACCTCAATTTTTTATCCAAAAAACTTCATTTTATAATGCTCTGGACAGATGTTTTGGAATCTGTAAATTCCCTTGATTCACCTATTAAGCCTTGCCTTTGGTTTTGAAGGTGATTCAGAAAAACACGTGGCCTTTCTTTCTCTGTAAAATGGAATTTCAGTTCAGCTTCTTTTACTAAAATTATCCATAAATCACTACAGATCTAAGCAAAAAAGGTGAAAATTACAGCTCTTTAGAGGATGGATATGGGGCATTTTACACAGAGTCTGAAAAGTATTTGCATAATATTTTGAAATGCAGTTTGGTGAGATAAGGCATTTTGTTTGTTATGAATAAACCAGTCTGAGGAATGTGAGACAGTGAGTGCTGTCTGTGCAAAAATGTCCCGTGCAAAGGACAGGAATTCTGATCCTCAGTGAAACTACCTGGGTTTGATCCCAGAGCCATCTGGGCTTTTTCTCTCCACGCTATCAACGTTTAGTGCAAAGAGGAGGGAAGGCAAGAGACAAGGGGTGAAAACTCCAGAAATGCAAATGATTACTTTGGAACAAAGTAAAACTGTAAAGTCTGTGTAAAACTAAAAATTGATCAGAAAATTTAAAGTAGGTGGTGTCTTTGGGTAATAGAAGCCTAAGGTTCTAGATCTGAGAGCAATTTATCTTAAGACAGAGAAATGAGTTCTTCCGAAACAGTCAGTATTCACAAACCTTTTAAACCTATTAGAACATTTCATCTGACACCTCATCAGAAACTGGTTACTTTTAATGCTGTTCATAATAAAACACTTTATAGCCAAATACTTGAGAGACATAAGGGAAAGATTTTAAAAAAAGAAGAACTGACTGGGCAGAGCTCAAATTTGGATGCTCTGTTGTTTAGCAAGGTTACTCCTAATATTTGTCCATTCACCCTGAATTCTTTGAGCTTTTCCTCCAGAGAACTTTCTCATCCCTCTCTGTCTTCATGGTAGGATGAGGGTCTGTCTTAGTAAACATGGAATTTGGAATATTTCAGTGTATTATTCCCTCACACAAACCCCTTCCCTGCCTGGTTATAATTTTTACTTTTGCCTCTGGCTTGTAAAGGTGGGCAGAAGTGGGTGAATGTGTGTGGGAGGTGGAGAAGGATCTGCTGTTCATAAACTCACAATAATATTTTTTGTTTCACGAGGCCCAGGATGAGATCAGGGGGAGAGGTGGCATTTCTCAGAGCCTGCCTTCTCCACAGTTCCATGGATAACCAAACAGGAACTAATTTTCTTTCAAATAGCCATAATTCCCATTCTGTGCTTGCATGCCCTTCAGGGAGAGGACAACTACAAAGCTGAAGCAAGAGCTCAGCTTTTACAGACTGTGGTGTCAGGAGGATAGGCACAGGCAGTTCATGTTGTATTAATAACAATGAGGATGAGGAGAGGCAGCCTGAATCTAACAACAACACAGAAATTTTGCAAATGTAACATTGTGAAGATTTATAATTGCACCAGATATAATTCAATATGGATTCTTCATACCCAGTGTGAGTTAGAGCATAAAGTGTTCATCTTGCTGGAAGTTTCAAAGCTTTGTGTAATAATTCTCCAGGAAAATAAATGGATGCAAATTATTTTGCAGAAAAATGAAGAAAATTTAGTTTGGTGGAAGAGCCTTTTTTAGTGTTTCTAGCTGAACTGCTCTGTAAGACTTGGTTAAGGGTGACCCATGGGCGTGGCTGCTGTGCCCATTGCTGCATTCTGAAATTTGAGTAAAAAATGCAACCTGTGTGAATTCATTCAGAGCGGCAGAATTCTGACTGGCAAGTGATGCCAGAGTCTGCATTCTGTAAGTCAGTTGCTGTGATTTATTATGCCTTCTGTTGTTTCCAGTGCTTTTCTCTCTGGGTTTCTATTTTTTTTTTCTTTTTTTCAGTTAGGTAAATTTATATAAAATATACCATCATGTGACAATAAGAGAACTAAACTGGAAAATAATTCACAGTGCAGTATTGATAAATGCCTGGTGCAGCAATAGCAATATGTCATCAATCACCTGGGCTCCTGTTTGATGGCATCATATAACCTAATTCAGGATGAACGTCCTTTGCTTTAACCTTGGTTGTATTTGCAGCTTACTCTAGAGGAAAGTAATAATCCTTCATTAACTGGTAGGTGTGAAACATTCTCTATCAAGAGGGTAGAGGAGGAGGCAAATGAAAATTGGTTTCAGAATGTGTCCTGAGTCAAAATCAGTCTCTTTCTGCAGACTCATAAACTGCATAAATTATTATTATTATACGTTTTGAAGGGTGGGTAAGTGAATGAATCTTGGTGTTTTGCAGCTTTGCTCTGTTTCTCTTTGTTGCTTTTCTCCATCTGTATTCAAATGTACATATAAAAAATTCAAGGACACATCAAGTCTTTGATCCTGTTACAGCTTTAATTCTTAAGAGCCTATATAAGACTGTGCTTTACATTATGCATTAAGGTACTTGTAATTAGGAGCTTGTGGTAATGACCCATTCTCAGGCAAAGTAGTGCTGTTCCTTGTTTTCCATTAACTGCATTGAGGGTTTATTTGCTGAAAATTGAGTTTAATTTGATTAGCAGGAATTGTGAAACATTTGCAACACAAGGTATATTAGCATAGCACTTTGTTTGTAATGAGAGCCAAAAAGCAGTTAGGGGAAGAGCTAATTACTGAAGATTTTCCTTTTAATAAGGAAGGTCTAGCTAAATTTTAGTACTCTGCTCTCAAAATCCCTTCAGCTTTAACTGGTGGCTGAAAGAACAACAAAATACTCTGCAAAAGTTCAGCAGATGTTCTCTGAAAGTCAGCGTTGGGAAACTCCAATAATTTACTCAAGAAAGAATTCATATAATCTGAAAATTTAGCAGCCCCAGCAGGATTTTCCACATCTTTATTGATCTGATAGTGGTGGGTGTTTGCTATGGAGCGGAGATATTAATGGTGTTCAGGAGGGACCCCCACCTCTTTCCTTCCCCCCAGCCAGGGTGGTTTGTTCTGAACCAAGAAATGTTCTTTACTCACCTGACCGGAAGTTCTTGGAAAGCCCATCCCAAAATCCCATGAAAACACTACAGATTTATAATAATTTATAATAATAACACTACAGATTATAGTAACTCACTGGGAAGGTTTTCCCTCTGCTTTTAACTGAGGAGCGGTGGTTTTGTCCTGTGTGTTGAGTCACTTTCTGTCTGCCTGGGTTGCCCAGAGTGCTCAGAATCCCCTGCTCAGATGAAGGGTTGACCATTTCATTGTTACCAGCAAGTTCCAAGTTCCTCTCTGCCCTCTGTGAGTTCCTTGGAAGGAGCCATTGGCTTGGGCAGAATCTTGTGAAAGTCTAGGTGAAACATATTTTCAGTCAAATAAGAGTCAACAACCAGGTCCAAGGTAAATAAAGGATACCTTAGCACCAGAGAACATTTAAACAACCTTTACAAAGTTTAAATCAAATCACTTATTGATAAAATCAAATCCATGGGGTCCAGAAGGAAGATCCAGATAATTTGTTCATGGATCAAAGTGTTTTATTCTTCATGTTTTCCTGCTCAAGAACAGGCACTCATCTCTTCTGGAAATAATTTTCACTCTTCTACCCTTAATTCTTCTGTTCCACCATTTGCATGAGCTGACAGTCAGGAGGTAACTGTGTTCTCAAACAGGGTTCTCACCATCCTGGAAGTGCTCCAAGGTAAAGCAGCCACTTTATTAAATCCACAGTGGCTTTTCTTCTCCATGGCCTCTCTGCCTGCTCCTAACCAAACACTCCTGCTCAGCTCTAGTCTCTTTTTTTATTCCTTTATATTCAAGCTGATTCATTTTAGCTGGAGTGATGATGTGAGCAAATAACCACATTTTTGTCAAAGGGGGATGCAACTGAGCTGACAGCTGGCTTTAACCTAAAGCTGTGGACATTTTTGCACATCCTGTGAACCCCCAGAAGCATTTGGAGCAGGTGATGGCAGTTTAGCTGCCCTGGCACTGGAAATGCAGGCCTAAATATTTCCTGCTTTTCCAGGAATCCTCATTCGTTCCTGCTCAAAACAAATTCAGGTTCTGAGAGCTGGTGCTCAGTTTTTAAATTTAGCCTGAAATTGTGGTTGATTGCAATTATTAACATAATTTTATTAGCAGCTAATTAATTGTGCTAACTAAGATTTCCTAATAACAACTTGCTTTATATTTCTTTGTTTGGAGTTTTGGTGTTGTAGTAACATTCCCTCATTAACTCTGTTTACATTACCACTACACCCTTATTTTTTCTCCTTCTTTAGCAATGGTTACTTTGCTCAGCTTGCTGCCAGATTCTTTTTTGTCTTTTGCTTAATTATCCTGCTTTGACTGGATAGAAATTGCAATTACAGTTGGCCAAATATGAAAAATACATCTCCAGTCATCTTCTAACTTTTGTATTTGCTTGGAGTTTTGAACAAATTTAATCAGAGTTCATTTGCACCTGCTTTGTGTTTGCTTTTCCCAAATACTCTGGCAGATGGGTTTATTGGTATTCAATAAGCATGCTGGCATCAAGTTTTCAACAAATACTTCAGAATATTTGCAGAAAAAGAAATTTTTACTTTGATTATCCATAGAGGGCTGTTAATAACACTTATTTTATGGTGAAGCAGAGTTATGTAACTGTGTATTTACTGCTCCCAAACAAACTCCAACTCAGCTAAAGAATCAATCACAAAAAACATTGAGAGATTTGTTTTAGCAGCTCAATCAGGGATGTTGCAATGCTTCTCAGCATCTTGCTGCTGCTTTTCTCTGCAATGCCCATCAAACAAAATATGGGTTTAGACTTATTTCATCACCCTCATGACAAAAGCGCATCAACACCACAGCTGAAGTTCCAGCACGGCTCTGCCTGGATTATTATTTGTAATTTGTGGATTTGCCCATTCAAACTGTGGTCTGCATAGGTGAGCATTCACTGCTAAACAAAAGGCAAACAGAACAGGGTGATAAGAAAATTAGGAGAGTTTGGCCTTGTGAATTCTTCTCTCTCTCTCCCTCCACAGTGCATTTGCCTTTCCCACTGCCCTTTGGGAGGGAAGGGCTGGCAGTGCCCAGGAACATTGCCCAGCTCTGGGTGTTATGAGTAGAAAAGCTGCCCATTTTTTTAAAAGGTTGCAGAGTTCACAGGTTGGGCCAGTTGCTGCCAGGGTGGAGTTCTAACTGTTTGTTACTGTATTCACCTGTCGTTAAATACCTGTCCTTGATGGTTAAGAATTCCCCCTTTTGTCGAGTGACGCCCTGCTGCTTCCTGGAGGATGGCACCCAGACAGTGAAGGGGAAGAGATCTCAGAGTTAGCATGGAAATGACCTTGGAACCAGCATGCAACGGGAGAGACCCCTCACCAAACCTAGCTAAAAACCCTTAAAAACAAAGAGCCAACACGAAATGGATGAATCAAAGTGATGATTAGACGTGAGGAAGAGAATCTAGTATCTGCTAAGACCCTTTTTACTCCTCACCCTAACCTAAGGATGTTAGCTAGACAGAGGACCTCAAATGTTAAACTAGAAAGTCAGGGAATCTTCTGATGTTTTTGAGAGGATGGATCTCCCAGCTCTTCTCATGGACCAGTGGATGAAGCTGCACTCTTCTTCCTCTGAGTCACTCCTGGGAGGAGCAGCGCTGTGAGTGCGGGCCTGTCGGTTCTCCCCGCCCGAACTGATCACCTTCAATAAAGGCATTAAAAAATAGGAAGGTCTCCTGCCCATGTTTATTTCATGGGTGCTGTGGGCAGTGCCCTGGGTGGGTGCCCCACACCTCCCTGCCCTCCCAGGAGGATTACTGCTGCAGACTCCTCAGGAATGGGGCACGCTCCCTCTGGGGAGCTGCAGGAACATTCCATGGGGCAGATCAGCACAGCCCCCAAGAAGCAGAGAAGTTTTGACTGATTTTGACTCAGGACACATTCTGGACCCAATTTTCATTTGCCTCCTCCTCTACCCTCTTGATAGAGAATGTTTCACGCCTACCAGTTAATGAAGGATTATGACTTTCCTCACTGTTGCTGCAGGTCCCATTTCAGCTCTGTTCAGTGCTGTCTCAGTTCTGACAAACCACAGCCCCCAGTCAGTCAGCAAGGGAGAAGAGTGTGAAGAATCCAGTGGCATCTGCTTTAGAAGAGTGAATTGTCCTGCTAGTTATGCCAAGTGGGCCTTTCCCCCTCTCATCTGGGTGTTTAGGAAAGCAAAGTGCAGGATGTTAGTGTGTATTTGTTTCTCAGTCTTCTTGCCTCAACAAAATGCTCTGCAAAAGTTCAGCAGATGTTCTCTGAAAGTCACCGTTGGGAAAGTCCAATAATTTACTCAAGAAAGAATTCATTTAATCTGAAAATTGTTGTGAAGAACTCTTGGTCTGCTAATTGCTGTGGTTTCCCTTTACTGTTTTTGCTATCCCTATGTGGTATGGTCTTGCTGAAATCTGGTATTTTCAGTGTCTTGAGTTTGGTTTTCCAGTCTTGTGCTTGTTGATGCTGCCACAGTTCACACTGAAATTAATGTGAGTTTTCTTTTTTCTCAGGGTGTTTACAGACTACTCCAAATGTAGCCCAGCAGGATTCTGGTCTGAACTGAAATGAACTGTCATACATAGGATTTGTTTATCTCTTCACATCCTTCTGTCACAGATGTTTGTCCTTTGGCTTGTTCCTTTTTCTAATTATTTTTTGATTATATTTTGAAACACCTTCTGTCTAACCAATTTCTCCCCAAATCAAACAGTGCATTTCTTTCCCCTTCACCCACAGTGATTCCCCCAAACCCAATGTTATTTACTTCTGATGGAAAGTGACCTTTATATGAATCAGTTTCAGATAGGAGTTGCATTTTGTTGTTTATTCTTCTTGAGTTATAAATCCACATGTGCTGTGCTGTTTGTTGATACACAGTGTAAGGTGAGGAGGGTACAGCTCATTTTCCATGTTCATGCCCCAAAACTTCTTTCTGGGGTCACCACTAAGTCACAGGTAGACGATTGAAAATTCAGAGCGACGCAAACAGAACAACCCTGACCAAAACAATGTGACAGGCCACCAACAGCTCCTAGAGCATATAATTTCCTTATTTCCCAGCCAGCCTATGGAAAGCAAATGCATGAAAATATGTGAATTTCTCCAAATGACATCTCAGACAAGCATGGAAAGAAACTGAAATTGGGCTGCTGGAGCTGTTTGCAACTTCAGCTTGTGTCTGAGCAGGCAGGGCTGAATCCTCTGCACTTGCAGGGGCGTGTGTGCTGCTGAATCCTCTGCACTGCTGCCTCCAGGCTGGGGCAGGAGCCTCCCATCAGCAGGGCAGGGCTACAGACACTCTCCACAGACCACGGGAGACTGCAGAATGCACCAGGGGCAGGTGGAGACAGCCTGGTTTTGGGACAGGCCACTGCAGAATACTGCAGCCACAGCTCTCTTTATAGAGAGCAGGCAGGCACAACTTCCCAAAGATATTTCCTGGGAATCACAGCAAGGAACCTCAGAGAAATAGAAAACAATTCTTATCTCTATTCTCTGCTCCTGGTTTTTTTTGCACATGTGGAATGTGTTGGAAGATTGTTTACCTGAAGGAATTTTGTGATTGGATTCTGCTGAGGGTTATTTTGATTCCTTGGCCAATCATGCAAAGCTGTGTCCTGACTCTCAGGCAGAGAGTCATGAGTTTTCTTTTAGTATTCTTTGTAGTAAGTATGATATAGTATAGTATAGTATATCTCTTTAATATAGCTGTAATGTAATATAGTATAGTTTTAGTAAAGGGAGTGTTCAGCATTCCAAAACCTTGGAGTCAGATGCCAATCATTCCCTGCGTTGGGGGCACCTTGCAACTTCCAAATTGTTAAAAATGGGTTAGAAACTGTTGTAAAATGGTTGATGGTTAAGCATGTACTGTTAGTTTGGTTGTTATATTGTAAAAGGGGTTAAAAGGGGAGTTGTAAGAAATACAGCACTCAACGTACCATAACACACCTCAGTAAAGTGCACCACGAGCCAGCCTGGACAGAACTGTCATGGCAAATCAAGCGCCTTAAACCTTCATGCAAATGAAGGATCCAAAAAGAAACCAATCCAAAGAGACAAAAAACAGGATAAAAAGGGACTTTTGACCCACTGAATGTGTGCTGCTCCATGGGGCCATCTCTGCTGAGCAGCCCCAGTGCCAGCGCTGCTCCATCCTCAACAAGAACGCTCCTGCTCAACCCGGGCCCCCTTGCTTTGGGCTTTTCTTTTTTATAATAAACGCTGAAATCACTTTAGTACTGGGAGCCTTCTCTCAATTTTATCCCATATTACATAGTCCCTGTTTGCAGTGTGCTGCTGCTGCCCTTGCTCCTTCATGCCGAGTTCTGGGCAGCCTCACCCTGCACAGGCAGGAGAGTCATGGAGAGGAGCAGAAAGTGTGCAGGGGACAACACAGGAACCTCTGCACAGCAAATGTAAGAGCTGTGTGGCAACTCATTGATATGCAAGTGCAACTGCTGCAAATGCTGTGAACTCCACAGACAAAAGGAAGATAATTTGACAGCATTAAGCAGAAAGCTCATACAGGGCTGATGGCAGAGAAAAGCACTTTGATTCTTCTGTTGTCTGAGCTGTTCAGAGCAATGTGGGACTTTCCTGCCAGGTCCAGGTGCTTTGCTGAGTTGCTGTAGCTCATTTCCAGCCTCACACACATTCAGGTATCTCAGGCCAGAGCTGCTGGACAAACCATGGGGTCACTGTGGCTTCAGGACTGCTGCTAATGGTGACCCAGTAGGTAAAACAATTCCTGCCTCCAGGGGTCTCCTCTTGCTCTGCAGTTGGGATGCTCTGATTGCTCTCTAAATTGGTTATGTGAAATAAACTGGATGTGAGAGGGGAAAACAAGTAACACAAATGTGGGGGAGGTGGCTGAGTCTTAAGGATGGGACAAGGTGGGACCTTGAATATTCTCTAGTTTTGCTTTGGATGATGTTGAAAAAAGGAGAGGTTGAATTCAGGCAAGTTTGTGTTTCAAGACAAATTAATATGTAATCAATGGAATTGTTCGGGCAATCAAAGCTTATGCCCACAATATTTAAATCACAATTACAATAGGGAAGTTTTCTGATAAGCACAATTAAGATAATTTCTTTTTCTGTCACTTCATTCTTCTAAATTAACATTTTTTTCCCTCCATTTGCATTTGGAATTAACTCTGTTAGCATCATTTAGATAGATATTATTTTGGTAATGATGAAAGTTTTCTGATTTTTTCATTCCTTTATTATCAGCCTTGCAAGGTTTCCACTAGCAAGTAACATGTGAAGTGTGAGAACAAGGGAGTAATAGGGGAAGATACAGCCTCTTCCTTTCCAACAACAGGATAATGGCTATCAGGGATCCTCTTCTTGAAAGGAGAAGTGGAATATGTCTCTTACAAGTAAGAATATAAAAAAAAATCAATAATACATGTTTTCTGCTAGTCAGACCTTCCTGGTATCCTTTCCAGTGGGGAAATTAAGGAAAATGTTTTAATTATTTTCAATTCTCTTTGCACAGAAAAACAACTGTGGAGAAAAATGTGAATTGTTTCTCTGACAATTGCTTTTCTGTAGTGTACACAGCAGTAAAAATAGCTTAATTGTGTAATGCTTTCCAGGAAATACATCTTTCAAATCTCCTAGGTAGAGAAGGATGGGATTTTTTTTTAAGCAAAAAGCTGGAATTTGTATTAGGCTCTAAATGCAGACAGAATTCCAATTGAATCAGTTTCTTGCAGAAGTTTTATCCCATATTTCTCTATAGAAAATTCTCAGTCACCAGAATGCCGAAGATGCCTCACCTCTTGTGCTGTCCCTTAGCATGTCTAGGGGTGGGCATTAATTTTGCCCCAAGTTTTTAATATAAATTAAAGCCTAATTTTTGCTTTAAGTGTGTCCCAGGTGCTTGGCTGTTCCTCTGTTACCTGTGACTTGTGGTCTTTTGCACATTGTCAGCAGTGAGTTTTCCTTTAGAGTGGAATGGGAAAGTCTGGAGCCTCAAAGACTCAGAGGAGTAAAGACAAAATCAAGGCTAACACACAGAAATATTAATTGAAAGGCTGCGTAGAGGGCTCCCAAATTTGTTGCATAGATTGAACTCTGGATCTGTCACTCCAAATTGAACTTAGAATTGCAATGTACACTTTTTCCTTTTGATTTTGGACTTAGAAAAATGGACTTTGGAAATGGATTTTGGACTTTGGCAAAATGAACTTTGGAAATGGATTTTGGACTTTGGACAAATGGACTCCTTTCTCCATATGGATTCAAGATATTTGCATTTTTTTTTTTTAATGGAGAACACAGTTCTCAAAAACTAAGGTTAGAGATGATAACTTAATGCCTTGAATAACCTTTTTAGCTTGACTGGATCTCCTGGTAGTTTCTTGCTGGCTTTGATTTTAGCATCTCTGTCAGGGCTCTTACCAGACTTTCTGAAGATCTGATGCTATTGTATGAAGACCTATTATAATAATTTATCTCCTGACTGTTGCTACAGTTATCTAAGTTATAATTTAGAGTTGCACAGGAGGCTGGGGGCCATTAGGTTTGCAAAAAGAAATACCAGGTACAATTTCCCCTTTTTTTTTTTTTTTCTTCTTCTGCAGCTGCTTAGTTGTATCGCATTGAACCTTCAGAAATCTCGAGGCTGGCACAGTTTTTTCCTTTTTTCTCTGCCCCTCTCATGATGTAACTCTGCAAGTACTTTTCCAGTCACTATCCAGTGTGCCAAGGAACAAACCCAGTGATATTGCAGGGAATGCTGAAAAATTGTTTGTGTATTCACAGCTGCCAGTTCAGATCTGAGAGATTCACCTCTGACAAGTTAATATAAAGATTTAAAAAGGCTGGAGGGCCTCCATCATTGGCAAGAAATACTTTTACATTATGTCATTTATTATCAAGATGTTACTGAGTCACAGGATAATTGGTGTGAAAACAACAACTTGTCTGAAACAGCATTGTTTAGATTCGGATTTTTCTGTGTGTCTGAGGAGGCTTAGGGTTGCTATTCCACCCACTGTACCAGCATTTTATGCAACAAAAATATCTTCTTTTTTTATATAGTTTTCTATGGGAAATAATATAAGCAGTATAACTGCTGAAATGTCAGAAAAGCCATGGTACCTGCACTCCTGCATGGCAGAAGTTGCCTCATTTTGCAAAGTGCAATTACTCCTGATGAACTGATGAACATTTTAGAGTAATATATGGAAAACATAGGTTCAAATATATTTTAAAAATTCCTTTAGGATTAGTAACTGTATGAAAGACCTTTGAGAATTAATCCAGATTTTCTAAGTCAGAACTCAAAAAGGCACTTGAAATGTTTGAATTGTTAACATTCAATAACTGCCTTTTCTTTAGAATGTATCCAAAGGAACAGATTCATTTGATTAAAGACTGTGTTAAGAATTACACTTGGAAATTTGATTGATTACAGAAAACAACCCCAGCAGGTTTGAGGAGGCTCAGGTTGGTGCAGGAGCTGGGCTGAGGAAGGGGAGGTTTGAGAAGGCTCTGTTCTCCTTTTTGGGGAGGAAATCTGTCGCTTTTTATGTCTTTCACAGCCCAAGTTCAAAACTTGACAGCAATAACCTTCCAACTGTATCTACATGAATTGGATGTTATGGCTTCAATGAAAGACAATCTTGTATGAGATTCTTTTCGTTACATTTCAAAGATTTATTCAAACTATATGAGGTTTTGTAAGAAAGAAGCATAAAAGATGATTTTTTTTCCAGGCCCTGGTTCAATAAAGCCCAGAGGCTTCAGCATGTCATTGTGAGCCTGTGACTGGACCTGTGCACAGAAAAGAAATCTTAACATCATCTTTACAACAGGCAGATTCTTATGACTTGGCTAAAGAATGGCTTCAGAGAGGTAATTAGGGAGAGAGATTTTTTATGAGTTAAACGAAATCTCCTGCACAGAACTGGCATGAGATTCATGAAGGAGGTTTCTTTTGCCTGTCAATAATCTGTCCCCAAAATGTAACAGAATTGGTAATTTAGGTAGGAGAATCCTCTCCAAAGTTATACAGTGTGTGTATTCTGTTTGTAAGCTTCATAATGCAGATATTTGTCTCTCCATTAGTTGATATTTTCAGTTTCCCAAGGAGCCCTGCAGGATGTTAAGGGCAGAAAAGAGTCTTTGTCACATCATATGAAGCAGATCATGAGCGTGAAGTCTCTGAACTAACCTTCCTTCAAACAGCATTACTGCAGGTCAGCAAAGTTCAAGGATTCTTCAGATCAATCTTTTTCTGTTCATGTGCAAGAGAAATTCAGGACAGAGCTTTTTGTCGTGAATAAGAAATGTTCTTGGAATCTAAGCTGCCAGAATCTCCAAAGTGCACACTGTAAACATTTCACTGCCTCAGTGACAGCTAAGTGAGGATGCCTTGCTCATTATCCATAAAGAATATGTGGCACAGATGAGCCCAGAATGTAAATTTCTAAGGAAATGGAGAAAATATAATTCATTTTTCATGCAGAAATGTGAGATTTTTTTCTTTTTCATGCTGAAAGGTTCATGGAAAATTAATTAGAAGAACTCTAACAAATATGTTGTGTTGGTAGTGCTGTAAAAGTACTTTTCAACACCAAAGGAAATTAGGGAGGCTGCAATCATTGAGGTTAAATGGAAAATGGGAGGAGCAAATGGGCCCTCAATAGTAGCTGTTCATTATAGAATTTTTTTAAAATAAATGCTAGAAATTAGCAGAAATGTAAAGAGGGAGATATAGTTTACTGGAGTGTGGTATGAAATGCAGTAACTGTGTTAAAATTCACCAGAGCTCGTGAAGATTTGTTAGCATTTTGCAGAACGCTTTCTGAAGGGAAAGGATGCACTCAGTGCATCTTTGTGAGCACTGTCACAGTGAGATCTCTGTGTGCACTTACCAAAACTACAGCCATTACAATGACACATTTAATTTTCCTGAGAGATGAGGCGTTTGCTGCAGAGTAGAGAGAAACCTGTTTGTTTGCTGGCAGGTGAGCTGGGGCAGGCACGATTTAAGTGTCCCAAACCAATGAGAGGCTGGTTGGTATTTCTGGAGTGCTATCCATTATTTACAGTTACTAGGCTGCCAGGGTATTTGCAGCAATGTCACACTAACCTCCATGAATTCTTGATTGAGAAATAAAAAATTAACAATATGGACTGATGGGAACACTGGTGGATAGAGACAAGTGGTTTTAGAGCAAGCACAGTGCAGTGCTGGTAACACAAACACACCCCCAATGTCACAGTCACATTTTCTGACAAATCCTCTTGCCCAGGATTCTTCTCCTGGGAAGCTGAAAAGCCTCAGAGAAAAAAGAAAACAAATTCTTATCTCGTTTGCTTCTCCTGTGTTGTGCTCACATGTGGAATGTGTTTGGAGATTTTTTTATTCAACTGGTGATTGTTTCATTGGTTTCATGTGACTTGTTTTGACTTAATGACCAATTACAGCCAAGTTGTGTTGGGACTCTGGAAGGAGTCATGAGTTTTCATTATTATCTTTTAGCCTTCTGTAAGTATCCTTTCTGTATTCTGTAGTATAGTTTAGGATAGTATTCTTTAGTATAGAATATTATTAGTATAGTATTCTTTAATATAATATAGTATCATAAAATAATAAATTAGCCTTCTGGGAACATGAAGTCAGAGTTACCATTCCTTCCTCCCAGCAAACACAAAACCCCCAACATCTCAGAGCAGCATTTGGTGCTGCAGAACTTCCCCACAGCATTCCTCCCCTGCAGCCCTTCACAGCTCCCCACACAGCTGGGACTGGAGAGGAGTTGGCTTTTCCTGCCATTTCTAGATCTGCTGGGTTGTCTAAACTTCCCTCAGCTGTGGAAACGAGATTCAGAGCAGAGTTTGAGCTGCAATTTCCCTCTAGCAGGTAATGTCACATTATCCTTTAGCAGCTTGAGGAGGTGCTGGTCCCCTGTGCCCCCTCCCTTTCTAGGGATTGTTTCCCTGAGCCTGGCTGTGGGTTTGGGCCTCCTGAGGAAATCAGCTGAGCTGAGTCCTGCTGGGGTGACAAACAGCCTGCAGCCAGGGAAACCACAGGGCAGGTGACAGGCTCACTTTGTTAGCCCATGGAATAATGGTGATGATTAGTCAGAAGTACAGAAGTGAAAGGCAGAACTCTTGTGTGGTTTGTTTCTTACTAACAGCTGGAGCAGGAATTGCCTGCGATGCCAAGGCTTGTGCTGAACATCACCAGCTTTAGGAACTGTTTGTCTTGGACTGAGGGGCTCAGCCTGGGCTGCTCTCATGCAGGGTTAATTTTCTGGCTGCTCCTGAAACATCACCTGTCTCAGGTTTTGTGCTGCTGAAAGGGCTCCCAAGGTATTAACGAGTCTTTTTTTCCCAGCCCTGTGACTGAAGAAGTTGAGATTCCTCAGCTCTGGTTCTCAAGGTTGTTTATTTTCTCTTATCTGTTACATTCCTTCTCTGACCTGCCGAGTTCTGTCTGGCAGGTTGGTTTGTGGCACAGTGCCTGCCCTTGGGGTGGTGTCAGCTTTTTATACTATAACTACGTGTACTTTATTTACAATAACTTTCCAATACCTATCACCTATGTTAGACAGTCTGTCTCTACTCCAAACCAATCCAAAAGTGTCACCATCACAGCAGAAGATGGAGAACAAGAAGAAGAAGAAGGATGACAGGACACACCCAGATTCCTCCATCTTGCCTCCCAAACCCCCATTCGAAAAACCCCAAAATTCTACTTTATCACCCTGTGACAAATTAGCTGTCATTCTACTCAAACTCTTTTGGCTTTTAAATCCTCACACAAAGTTGGTAATTGTTTCCATGGGCTAAAATCGAAGGCACAGGTGTTTTTGACTCTGTGCCAAGGTTTCTGAGCCCCCTGCCAGGGTCTGGAGCCCTCCAGGGCAGCCAGAGGAATGTTCTGGGTTCCAACACAACTGTAAACTTCTCTGTCGTTTAAAGCAGTCACCTCCCTCAGAACTAAAGCAATTTCAGGGTATAAAATGGAGCCAGGCTGGGGTGGAACACATAAGTTCCATACAGTGCAGACAGCTGTGTGTTCCTGACCCTGTCTGGCTCTAATTTGGGGCATTGTGTGGAGTTTCAGGGATGCTTTTGTGTTCTTTTTATTTCCTAACAACAGCTTCCACCAAAATCTCCTTCAAGTGGAGCTGAATTTACTTTTATTTTATATTGACATGATTTCTCTCTCCAGAATCTGATTGTTGGTGGCTTTTTGCTGGTTTATCACCTTGAACTGATGCAGCCCTGCAATATTCCTTTGGTCTAAGCAGAAGAACCTGGCTCAGGGTTCATAGGCAGGAGAGCTTTCATCTGCTTTGAAAGGGGCTTTCAACAACACTTGGTTTAGTATTAGAACCTTCTGATCAAGAGTGTTTAAATGGTACATTGTAATTGGAAAGCATTTGCATGGACTTTTTAATTATTTTTAATCACTGACTGTACATAAATCCTGGAGTAGAGAGCTTAAAGTAAAGCTGATTTATTTTTGAATATTTTTGCGCAGGGAAGACTCCAAAAGACAACTGTATTTCTGCAGGACCCTTGAGGGACACCACTTGGTACTGCATTTTATTACGTTGCTTAGATTTAAGTTCTGGAATGTGCATTACCTGTACATTTTCCTGCTTTTTAACCACACCTTTAAAGTCAGAGGATCCTCTCCTGAAGAGAATAGGTGTTGCTTATTGACACTTTCTGCTTCCTAATTTAAGGCTTTCAGTAGTGCCCATGTTTAAAGTATTTTACATAATTCATTGCACTATTTTCTTCCTGCCCTAGGAAATTATAAGCATCTCTTGCTGTGATCTTTCACTCCAAGGATTAAGACTCTTTTCATATTCATAAATGTGAGGAATTCTAATAACTGGTGTGTCAGTGAGCTCTGGGTGGTGGTCAGAAGGGGCAGGGGAGCTCTGAGGGTGGCTCCTGCAGCACTGCTGGAGGTGCCGCTGTGCTGAGAGAGGCTTTCTGGGCACATTTCAAATCTGTTTGTCCAGCTCACAGGGATGTAGGTTTGCAGCATTAAACACAGCCAGGGACAGGTATAAACCGACTAATGATGAGAAATCAGGAGTGAAGGATTTGAATAGCTTACATTTGCCTTTGAGACCGAGTGATCCATCTCTTATTTTGTATGCCTATCAGTCCTGAATGAACAACAGCTGTAGCTTAGAAACAGATGAGACTTTCTCTTAGGAAATGCTTCTGTTAAGGGCTTTTTACAGCCCTGTCGCAGCTTAAATGGACTTTCAAGCTGTGCTGGTGTTAAGTCCCCTGTTTGGGGCTGGGCTGATGGAAGAATTGCTATCCATTTCCAGCTACAGTGACTGTCGTGTTGTCAGAAGTTCCATATTTTAAAATATGACTCAAAATTCTGAATAGTTTGACACATGGCACTTATGAGCTAACACTTAGGGCACTGCTGCCTTTTGTGTAATTCAGTTTGCAGTAATAGCTCCCAAATATAGTAAAATTTCTTTAAAGGAAGTAGTTTAGGTAGTTAAAACTGAACCATACTGACCACAAAACCTAAACTTCCCCACAGGTAAAGGGGCTGTGCATTGCTTTATCCTGGTGAAGTATCTCCCTTCTCTCATCCTGCTGATCTATTCCCTTTTTTAATGCTTTAAATGTATTGCTGCCATGAGGTTATTAAGAAGAAAGTGTTTATTTTAGTTTAGACATCAAAGTACCCCAGTTCTGCTCCCTCCCAGTGGTGAGGCTGCTGATCTCCCTGCTGACTGGAATCTTTGGGAATGGTGGTGCCTTCCTCCTGTTCAGTTTACCATGAGGATCTCACACCATGGATATGCACCCTCAGCTCTGAGTCCTCCCAGCAAAAAGATGGAAAAATACTTGATTATTTCTACCTCGATGTAAGAGAGCAACCTGAACTGGAGATACACTGTGAATGTCAGGGATAAATAGGCAGCTTACAAATGGCATTGAAAACTGTCTGTGCTGCTGAGAGGGAAAAAGATTTGGTTTCTTATTGTTCTGCTGGCTTTGGGTTGATTTTTAAAAAAGAGAAAAGTGGTGTGTTTTGATGAGGATGACACAGAGCGATGGCTTTGCAAAGTGCAGCTCTTTTCTTCCAACGTTTGCCTTTTAGACTGAATTTCTTAGGCTGGGCTGCTTGGTTGTGCTCAGCTGGTGCAGTGGCAGGCAGGAGCAGCTCTGTGCTCGTGCAGCACGGGCTGGTGGCATTAATGTGTCAACATCTGTTCGCTACAGCAGAGGTACCACGACCTTGCTGTATCATCATTAATTTCCCCAAAACAAACCAGCCAGAACTAGTGCTGGGAGAAACAATTTGGAGAACATCAGCACATAGTTGAACTTGTTTAATCTTTGACATTGATGGAGGGGTTGTTGCTTTTGTGACCAAAACTTGTCAGGACCTCAAAGGTGAGGCCTTGCTTTGCCCAGGGGCTTTGGACACGCTGGGCCCAGCAGGAGACTCATCCCTGGGAAAGGTGGGAATGAGCATCCCACCCTGAGAGGAGCTTGGCTGGCTCCACAGGCTGCATTTTAACCAGAACTCATGGGAATGCTGGCAAAGAGCTCAGTCTTTGTTTCTGTGCCTCACAGCCTTGAGCACAGATGGAGAAATGATGGAGCAGTGTATGCCCCTGGGGTATGGGAACTGGCGTATTGTATTTGCAGGGCACCCGTGGCAGGGAGGAATGATGAATCTGACTCAATGTTCTCAGAAGGCTAATTTATTATTTTATGATACTATATTATATTAAAGAATACTATACAATACTAAAGAATACAGAAAAGATACTTACAGAATGCTAAAAACTAATAATGAAAACTCCTGACTCTTTCCAGAGTCCTGACACAGCTTGGCCCTGATTGGCCAAAGAGTGAAAACAACTCACAGCAGAATCCAATGGAACAATAACCTGTGGGTAAACAATCTCCAAACACATTCCACACAAGCACAACACAGGAGAAGCAAATGAGACAAGAATTGTTTTCCTTTTCTCTGAGGCCCCTCAGCTTCCCAGGAGAAAAATCCTGGGTGAAGGGATTTTTCAGAGAATGTGAATGCCACACTAAGGAAGGATTTCCCTTCATTTAAACTTGTTCTGGGAAGGAGCTTAAATGCACAAAGGGGTTCTCTCTACCCCTCATCCTCAGGGCAGCTCAGAGTCCCACAGGAGACTCTGGAAAGAGTCATGAATTTTCATTAATTTTTTAGCCTTGAGTAAGTATCCTTTCTGTATTCTTTAGTGTAGTATAGTATTCTTTAGTATAATATAATATCATAAAGTAATAAATTAGCCTTCTGAGAAGGTGAAGTCAGATGCATCATTCCTGCCTTAGTTGGAACATTCTCAGCAAATACTGGGAATATAATACTGGGAAAAATACTGTTTGGCAACAGTTTAAATTTAAGGCAGTTATAAAGGTATAATTGAATTGCTTTGTCCCACACACTCTAATGATGGCAAATCAGATATACTTGTAGAAAAATGAATTATTTATTAAGACAAATGAACAGACAAAAGATAACAGATGGAAGATCTTAATCAGAATTACTTCCTATACTGCATAAAACTAAAAAAAATATAGTTGATTAGAACATCATAGAAAAGAGCATGATATCAAGGTACTTATATTAAAGCTGTCAAAATAAATGGTATGGATTAGGAGTTGAATGTAACTTACCACCAAAATAATGATAATGCACAGATTCTCTCACTTAACCGCAGGGTAGTGACCATGAAGCAGGCATGGGAGAAACTCCACACTTTTCCAGGAAAATGCATGGAAGAGTTCTACTTTGTGAAAGTTTGGTGTAACTTTTGTGTTTGTAAAGTTGGATGGCTGTCAGTCAGAAATCCAGCTTGCCTTGTCAGATGTCCCTTCAAACCAAGATGTTTATTGGCACTTGGGAGATGGCAGCCCAGTGCTAACCCCATGCCACCAAAAAAACTCCCTGTGAGACATCTTGTTCTGTTTGAAGTTATCCCAGATAACTCAAATTTTTGTTATACTTAACAAACTCAGCTTTTTCTTATGCTTAAAAAACAACAGATAAGATTTTATGGGGCTAGGATGTCATGCTACTCCTGATGATGGTGGTGGCTGCTGGCAGCATCACCTTCCTGTTGATGCCTTAGGATTTAGCTTTTAGATTTTTCAGATTCTGTACTGCTTTTGTGTATAACTCTAAAACTCCATAGCCTGTCAGCCACTGTTCTCCTTTTTCATTCAGACAAAACAATTCCTCTCTAGGCCTGAAACTCAAGGAGACCTCAGGCCCCAAAAAGTATAAACAAAAGTGAGTTGTGGGGGAGCAAACTGGGGGTAAATGTCTTCATTACCTGAAGCTGTAATTGGAGGATTAACCCCTGATGTGTAAATGGACCAAACTTATAATTGTGTGAAAAACTTGTGCCCATCGTCCATCCTGGGTGCAGCCTCTGGGAGGCTTTGACTGCCCAAGGTGTATCTATTGAAAATATCCACTTTTAATCTTGTCTCGCCTGTTCCAGGTGGCCACTCCAAGGCATCAGAATGACCTGGGCAGAGCTGGGAGTTGACTCAGCTCTGGCAGTGCAAGTACCCAGCTCCTGTCCCCAAAAAGAGGTGATGTGACCCTGAGGCAGCTGAGGGTGCAGGGTGTCCCCTGCCATGGGCACTGCCTGTCCCTTGCTCAGCAGCCCAAATTCATTCCAGGGCTGGAATTGTGCAGAAGTGAGGGCTGCTGGGCACTGCCAGGTCACTGCTAATGCAGTTCCTGGGTGGAGTTCATCTCCTGGAGTGTGACCTGGTGTTTGGGAGGCTGATGCTGTGTGAGTGCCTGGCTGCTGCACAGGGGCAGGGGGATGCAATTTTCGGGGCTAATGATTGTGCTGACCTGGTGTCCTCACACAGCTGCTTTCTATTACTGCTGCTTAACTGGGCCAGGGATGGCTCAGGGGACTGGCTCTCTGTAATGAGCTGCTGTGCAATTACAGCACTTACTGCAGGACACCAGGGCTAAATCTGCCTCGTTTTTGCTTCATCATCTATTTTTATATGATTCTGGAATAACGTGGGCATTCCGAAAAATGTGAGTTTATTGCTCCTGGGTGAAATGCTAACAGTGCTGCTGAGTGTGGTGAGGGAATTGTTTCATTGCTGCCTTTTCACTCCGTCCTCTTGCCTTGCAAAATTATTGACACATGAAAGAAAAAAATCAGCAGAGATCTTTTTGTTTATATTTATATTCCAGTTTTGTTTTTCCTTGCTAAATTAAGCAGGAAGCATTAATGTCATTTTTCACCAGAATCCATGGAAAAGCTGTAGTGGCTCAACAGTTTACTTGAAAATGCTTTGGTTACCTTGAATTTCAGATTTAGTTTATTGCAGTTGCATTCTGGATCATGAATTTCTACCATCTAATAAGTGTGACATCCCACTTTTGCTGACTTCTAGAAATTGCCAAGATTATCATAGGCAGCAGTGCATGAGGATATTTTGCTAAAGGTATGGATAATGTAGGTTTGGGTTACTTTTAAGAGGACAGCAAAGACCATACATTTTATTGCATACAAAATCTGTGCATTTTTTTGTGGTTAACTTATTGTGTATTGATGTTTTCTCTTATTACCTTGTTGTAAGAATAATGGAATTTATTCCCAATATTAAAGAGGAACCATTTGGCAAGTTCTGTGCAGGTCAGGTTGCTTTGTAAAAGTGAGTTCCAATTTCAAAGAGAAAACCATGCTGTTCTCCAACTGTTTTATACCAGGCACACAAATATACGGAATCTTTCATGGAAATCATTGTATAAGTTAGTTAGAACAAGTGTTTCAGGGATTGTTTTCCTTTTATTTATTTATTTTGGAGAGTTTATTTGGTTACACTACAGAAATTTTTAAAAAGATGATATTATGACTGAGACTTCATACATTAAGTGAACTATCCATGATAACTACTCCACATTTTGCAGACTGATTTATAGAGCAAATTTAAATTAGAGATCTTAAAAGGCCAATATTAATTGAGCATCACAAACACTACTAGGATGTAGTTAAGAGCAGATATATTTTTCACCAGCTGCTGAAGTCATTGCCTGTAGACTTACTGAGTTAACAGAAATTTAGAGTAACCTAATGCTGTTATCCATAGCAGTAAATAAACTGAGCAAAATTTAATTAAAGATACATATCTATGAAATATGAGTCTTGATTCCCCCTGTTCTCCCTTCAGCATATTCCATTCATGTATTCCTTTAATAGATTGGATTTTTTTGCTGGGCACTCATGTGTAAGAGCCATAGGTTGTTGGGTTTAGCCTTGTGGAAGCCCCAGGGAGCTGATCCTGCAGGATATCCCAGGAATTTCTTACTTGTGCTCTCAGGAGCAAGTGCTGAAGGGCAGAATTTCACCCTCACAGCTTCAGTGGGGCCCAGGACTTTGCTTTAAAAAATTAAATCTTGGATTTAAAAATGTAGGTGTTCCTTTTCATGTCCCAGGCAAAAATCCATCTGAGAGTTTTCTTTTCTGGAGAGTCTCAGCTTGGCTATCTTGTTTATATTGTGAAGAGAGGAGTTGCTATAGATAAACATCTTAAATCCTTCACAGACAGTTTTTAAAAAATATCTGGGGTGTTAATCAAGAAAAATAGTTTTAGTTTAGAACTTTATTTGAGCATTAGTCAGAACAAGGGTAAGAACACAAATGGAAAAGCCCAGCCTTGATGAGTTAACATTTTTGGGTCAAGTCCCACCTTCCTGACACTCAGGAGCTTTGATGACCATTAAGGATTAGGTTTATAAAGGGCTATGTAGGGCTTCTTGGTAGGCTTAGGTAGGAGTGGGGATGTAAAAGTTCATTTTGCTTCAGTTTCCAGAGTTGCTTTTAGAAATCAAGGAGGGGGTGAATGAAAACTGATGAATTGGCAAGAAGGGCTTTAGAAAGAAAGTGATCTCTCTTGCATGCATATTTTTCTATGTTTCTGATAGAGACACATAAATACATTTAAAGAACAATTCAGATTTATACCTATATTTATCATGATTACTTCACTAAAATTGGCACGATGCATTAGAATTCCATGTTTCAAAGGCACAGTGCTTTAGGAAGTGAAATATTACAATATGGTTTGGCTAATTTTTCTAATTTTGTCAACACATAAAAGTGCCAGACAGTACATTGCTGTAGGGGAATAGAATATAAGAAAATAGTGTAGAAAGTAATCTCACCCCTATGGAGTTGCAGCTGGGCAAATTGTCAAAGATTATGAACAGGCCTGACTTTACAATGCCACAGCTGTAAGCAATGAGAAGAAGAGTGCTATAAAAGAGTGGGGTGGTTGGTGGAGAAGGGAATTGGAGTCAGTTGGCTGCTTTGTGAAGAGGAGAGAGTCAGTGCTCTGAGGAGATGCCCATGAGAAATGCCAAGAAGGTATGGAACTTTTGTGATAAGGAGACAACAGTATGGAACCCCTCCAATAGGATGACAACAAATTGAAATATTCCTAAAGGCTCGTTGCTTGGTTTGTTTATATCTATTTCTTTCTCATGCTCCCCTGCTGCTGTTTATCATAGTGGAACAGTGCAATTACAGGTAATACTACAAATCATGGAGAAAGAGGTAGTGAGGAACACTCAGCACAGGGCTGGTCTCTCTGCACACTATCTTGGTTTGGAAACTATAAGGAACCAGGGCTGGTGAGTTTTCTTTATTAGGGAACAGGGCCGAGGTTTGTGTTTAGGGGCCTGTGGATGGGAGTGGCCGGATGGCTCCTGAAATTCCGCAATAGGCAGGAGGCTTCCCAAACCCAAGCTGGCACCTGTGCCAACTCGGACTAGTTTAACAGTGGCAGGTGGCTCCTGCAATCTTCCATAATGAACAGAGGCTGGTGAATTTTGTTTCTCGGGGAACAGGGCCAAAGTTTATGTTTGGGGGCCTGTGGCTGGGAGTGGCAGGCTGCCGCCTGAAATTCTGCAATAAGCAGGATGCCTCCCTGACCCTAGCTGACACCAGCGCCAACTTCGGCTCCATGGACAGTGTGAAGTGTCCCCTACAATCTGACATCAGGGACCGGGACATATGAGTTTTGTTTCCCAAGGAAAAGGGCAGAGGCTTGTGCTTGGTGGAATGTGGCCTGGAGTGGCCGGCTGGCTCCTCAAATTCCTCAATAGGGAGGATGCCTCCCAGACGCAGCCAAGCACCTGTGTCAGCTCAGGCTGATTTGATAGCGACAACTGATTCCGGCAATCTGCCCTCAGGAACCGGGCATGGTGAGTTTTGTTTCAGAGGGAAAGGGCCGGTGTTTATACTAGGGGGACAGGGGCACAGACTGGCCGGCTGCATCCTGAAATTCGGCAATAGCAGGAGGGTTCCCAGACCCAAGATGGCACCTGTGCAAACTCGGGCTGGTTTGATAGTGCCAATTCGGGTGGCTACAATCTGCCATCAGGAACTGGGGCTGGTGACTGTTGTTTCAGAGGGAAAGGGCTGGTGTTTAGTTTTGGGGCCCTCTGGCCGGTGGGCTCCTAAAATTCCACAATAGGCAGGATGCCTCGAACACCCAAGCTGGCAACAGTGCAAACTCTGGCGGGTTTGATAGTACCAATGGAGTCCTACAATCTGCCATCAGGAACTGGGGCTGGTGAGATTTGTTTCCCGGGGAAAGGGCAAGAGTTTCTCTTTGGGGGCCTCTGGCTGGCTGGCTCGTGAAAATCTGAAATAGGCAGGATGCCTCCCAGACCTCAGCGGGCACCTGTGCAAACTCGGGCTAGTTTGATAGGGCCAAGGGGCTCCTGCATAACGCCATCAGGAACTGGGTCTGGTGACTTTTGTTTCTCAGGGAAAGGGCCGGTGTTTATCTTTGGGGGCCTGTGGCCCTCTGGCAGTGTGGCCCCTGAAATTCTGCCACAGGCATGATGTCTCCCAGACACAAGCTGGCACCAGTGCCACCTTGGGCTGGTTTGATAGTGCCAACGGAGTCGTACAATCTGCCATCAGGAACCGGGGCTGGTGACTTTTGTTTCGCAGGAAAAGTGCCGCTGTTTATGTTGGGGGCCAGTGGCCCAGAGTGGCCG
>NW_005054652.1:301639-315421 GCF_000277835.1 Geospiza fortis | reverse complement strand
CCTTGGGAAAGTTGTGCCTGCTGCTCTTGGTGAAGAGAGCTGCGGCCACAGAAGTGTGTGGCTGGACAAACCCTCCGAAGCAGCAGGCACTGGGAGGGAAGTGGGTGTCCTGTGAGTTGATGGGCCCCTTTCATGTCCTGAATGTTCAGTCTTTGCCTCATGAAAACCCTTTACATGTTTCCTCCGAGAGATGAACTCCTGAGAATTTCTGGCTTTAAAGCCAAGCAATTTCCTTAGCCTCAGAGTATTGAAACCCCTGCTTGCCCAAAGTACAGAACCATTTTATTTTTCCTTTTATTTACCTTATTTTATTTTTTTTAACCCTGTAGATTTCTGTCTATCCAGTAGATCAATAAGTAGAAGAAACATTAGAAGAAAAATGAGAATACATTAATATAGGAAATTGCTGCAATAATTATTTTCCCCTTGTTCCTTTTAGTTTGTGTATTTGGTTTACCAACTCTACACTGCAATGGGACTGTAATCCCCATTCCCATTTCTCTATGCTGCTGGAGGGGAGGAATTAGAGCAGGGAAGGAATGGGAAGGGAGTAGTGGGGAGGGAAGTGTTTTTAAGGTCTTATTTTTATACTGCTCTGATTTTGCTAGCAATAAATTCAATTAAAATCTCTAATTTGAGTCTAGTTTGCTCATGACAGTATTTGGTGAATGATCTCTCTCTCTGTCCTTATCTCAACTCATGAACATTTTGTTATAATTCCTCTCCCCTGTCCAGCTGTGGAGGGGAGTGATGGAGAGGCTTTGGTGGATGCCTGGCATCCAGCCAGGGTCAACCCACTGCAATTTGCATTGAACAGGTTTAACTGCAGCATTTAATTTGCCCTTTGTGGAGTCTGGGAGCTTTCTGCTTCCTCTCTTCACAGAAATAAGTGTTACCTTCTCTAAGGCATCATGAGTATTTTCCTCAAAAGTAATTAATCATGAAAGAATATAGGGAAAAAAATACATAAATAATGTAATTTTACTCAGCAAAGTAAAAACCTCTGCTTACTTTTGGCAACAGTTTGCAAAATACATTATGAAGAGTATTTTACACAGCTAACTTAAGACAGCCACTAAGGTTATTGTAGAGTTTCTCATATATCCTCACTTCTCCAGCAGGAACTGGCAGTCCCCTGAGGGAATGTCACTTGGAACACAAGGCTTCAAAGCTTCCTCTGTGACTTCCTGTGAATCCTCTTACTATGGCTCATATACAGAAATACTGAACATGCTCCTAAGATACACTGAGTCCTTGGTTCTGGTTTTGGATTTTTTGGTTTTGATTTTGTTTTTGTTTGTTTTAGGTTTTTTTCCCCAAAGGAATCAATTACCATTTTAACAAATGCTTTACTCTAGTCAACATTCTAGCACCTTATCAAAACCACCCCTCTAGATGAATATTTAAGATATTTTTAAATGGATAAAATGTTATGTATATTGCTCAGGAACAAAATAGTAATAAAGTTTCAGAATACTTTTTTCTCTCTTGGTTTTGTGAGTGAGAAGAAATCTACCATCCATATCCCCCTGCTCATCAGTTTATCATCAGGATCTGGTATATCAAATTTTGCTCAGAGACGCTCTGTTTAAGATTTGCAAGGAGTTCAGTCTTTTGTTGTGTAGAGCTGCCTAAATGTATGTGCTTAAATTGTAATGCATTCACAGCTTTATGTTGGAGAAATCTCTATTAAGTCATTTAAGCATCCAATTTTTTTTGTTACTTTATATTTTCTTGGGTGACTCATGGCGCTGTTTTCGCATCTAAGCCTCAGCAAGCCGCGAAGGTTTGCTTGCAAATCACTCCCCTACCAGGCCACGTGGTAAAACTGAAACAAAACAAAAAGAAAAATAAAAAAAGACACTCAAGCTTAGAGCTTCAAGGGACTGCTTTCATTTCCCTCTTCCCTTTCCACTTGGGGGGATGGACTTAATGCTTCTTGCAGGAGTGAGGCCAAGCAGCAGGTGAGTGCTGCCAGTGCTGCTCTGCGAATCTGCTTCGCTTTGTATAAAACAATTGCTTTTTGCTGGGCTCTGATCTGGTAGCTCTCAGCAGGTAGAAGTGAGAGATTAAGGGATCCCAGCCCCTGCTCTCATCCACCTCTGTTCAGCATGCATATTGCTGGAGAGACAGATTCACCTTCTGAATGTAAATTCAGGGCTGTATTCTGAATTGAGCCCCTCCCAGACATTCACATAATGATCAGTGGCCATGCCGCTCAGCTTTAGAGGCCACAATTCCTTAATCTCCATGGTTTTTCTTAATTTCTGTAATTCAAATCTTTATTCCAAACAAAAGGGAGGGGAAAGATACCTGTCCTTTTTCTCATATTTTCCTCATCTTACCAAAAATTGTGGAGAAAAGACTATTTTTATAATATTTTTATACCGCTCAATATTTTATTTTTTTGTTCTTGCTAATATAATTTTAATTTGATGATGGTTTATATAACCTTTAGTCTTGTGAAAAAAGCTAGCTTTGAAAGGCTTTTTATTATTTTTTCTTACAAACAAAGCTTTTTTAGGATTTTAGAGGTAAATTTGCAGCTTTTCTAAGACGAACTGAGTGTTCCTGCATCCTGGCTAATGTTATTCACATTAATCAAAGCTGCATTCAAAAATGAGGGAAATAGAAATGCTAAAATTGATAGCACAGTCCCAAGGTGAGGCAATCACGACATCAAACAGGGTGCTGAGAGTCAGGCTTTTGAAGACTGCATGTTGCTAATACTTAAACAATTACAGTTGCAATCACAAGTAAATAATGTTATTCAATTTCATCTTAACGCTTGTTTTGCAATTTCTCGTGTTGTAATTCCCATGAAGCAGTCACAGGCCATAAAACTAATAGGTGGGGAAGAAAATGTTGTGGATTTTCTAATAGGACTGGCTATCAAACTAATTATGAGTCGTTAGACAAGCTCTCTCAAGGCTTGTGCACAACGTGCTTAACTGTAATCAGGGGGTAATAAACTTCAGAAGCATTTCTATCAAAGAAGATGGCCTTCAAAATAGAGATGTGGGAGATTCTATTGAATACTTTAAATTAGATATAGATTAGTCACAAATCACTGGGAGGGCTTAACAAGAAATCCAGATCAACACCTTGAGTCTGGAAGCTGCTTGTCAATATGCAGCTCGCTAATGTGTGACACGATCAACATTTCAATATATTCCACCCCACTCATCCAACAATTCTTTGGATGAGCTGAGGCAATATGATGACTCTCTTATGCAGCACTCAAACATCACTAAGTACTCCAGCAAACATTGTGGTACTAGAATTATTTTTTTAATCACTTCTGTCACTCTGGACTACTACCAGTTAAAATATTTGCTGTAGGACTGTTTACATTTTCTCCTGTCAGAGAAAAACCAATCACAAATGTTGTCTAATCTAAGGTTTATTTTAATCACCATGAGATTTCCAATTCTCTTGAGAGAAGCTTGGATGAAATTATTCCTGCAGCTAAATATATGTTGTCATTTAGATGGCATTGTCATTCAAAATAAATTCTCCTCTCAGTTTACTTTAGCCAACTTTCCTAGATTTCTTTTGTTTTCCAGCTGGGTGATAAAATTATTCAAACATTCTAAAGATGGAATAATTACCTCCATTCCCTTAAGCTTGCAGGACAAGTTTCATTTGTGGTAGAGTCTTTCTCTGATGCATTGAAATTATATGGCCTCTTAGTTCTTTTTTCGGTGTTGTTTTTTCTTTCCTTGGGGTAAAGAAAAAAAATAGAGTAACATCACATCATATGAAATCTGAATCTCCAATGCCATATTTTTATGTCTTCAGTAGATTCTGCCTTCAAGAAAAGAAAAAAAAGGAAGCAAGCAATCTAGGCTGTGTTTCAGCAAAGCATTTGAATACACATTTCACACAAAAGAGCCAAAAGGAACCATTTAACATTGATGGAGTTAAGGTGAGTTTATAGACAAAGGCTTTGCCTTGTAGCATCCTGGGTCCTCCACCTTCTCCTTCTGTGTGACAGATTTTCCAGGTGGTTTTCCAGCAGCTCTAACTGAACCCAAATTTACAGAAAGAGCAAGAGTTCTCAGTAGCAGGGCTGGACACGAGGAAGGTCACTGCTGCATCAATCAAGTTTGATTAGATAACGTCCCACAGAGGTTTCTCAGAGCTGATGTCCACTTCTTCCTTGAACACACACCTAAACTCTTGTGCACTGCACCCTCTACAGGATAAAGTACACAGCAAGTCAGAGGTAAAGGGAGGAAAAAGGGGAAATCTCATATGGATATTAGAGATTATTTTCTGCCATTGGAAATCTAATTGCCGATTTAGGCAGTTAATTTTCAATGATGTGTTTCTTAAAGAATAAAGTAGGTTCATTCCATTAGAACAGAAGATGTCAGATTGAAATATTGCTGAATGAATGGATTTGTGCTTTAAAAGCAAGGAGTGCAAAAGCAGGATTCAGGCTGGCTGGATGCTGAAGCAAAAATGAGAGCTTTTCCATGGTATGTAATCAGTGTGCTGTCAATACATCACCAATCCAAACGGCAAAATGCTAATTAAACTTTTGCCTTACATAGCATACAAGTGACAGGTGTATTTTTAAAAGCCTCACTGTCTTTTTGCTCTTATTCTGACAGTTTTTAAGTGCTTGATGACTGACAGATTTCTGTAAGTATAAAGTTGTGTATCGAAGGGGAATAGTAAGTAAAAGTAGAATTTCAAAGTGAATAAAATGTTCTTAACTGCCATGAGTTTAGGGAACAGAGTAACAAACTCCAGACATGAATTTTTAGACCTTTCTTATGCTGAGTATTTATAATCAATAAAAGCAGCCTTAATTTAGAGATGCACACAATTTAAAAGTACTTCAAAATGTGACATAGACCTATATTAAGTCTAGTGAAGGACTACTTTGATTATTAGCACTGTTTTACACTTCAGAGCAGTCTTTCCCCCTCTGAGCATTTTATTTTTCACTGCTATAATTAAGAACAAGATAAATAGGAACCAATTGCTTTTCTCCTACTCACCACCAAGTATTTAACCCTGAGTTTAGCATCTGGCTAACTTTGTACAAGGAATGAAAAAACTCTGTTATAACTTGCCCTTTCCAAGATGACGAGCAAACTATCAGACACATAATTCAAGAGCTGCATCTTTTTGTCAAAAATCCTTTTCTTTTAAGTGGGATGATTAGATGCCTATCTCAGCTTGCAGTGTTCATCAAACCTGTTAGCATATTACTTGAACAGGAGCAGCAATTTTCCCTCATTGACAGTGACATTTGGAGGAACAGTTATTTCTGAGCACTTCAGCCACATGAGTAACAGAACTGCTGCAGAAACATAGTTTCTATTCAATGGGAAGGAGCACTTTCCTAAACTAATATTTTTGCAAAGTTTTGCTTTCATTCCCTTGTCTTACAATCTCTGAGGGAAAGCTTAGACTTTGTCTCATGAGTCAATTAGACCAAAATGCTCAGGGCTATATTCCCTTGCATAAGATCTTCTCCACAAATGAAGTAGGTGTCAAATATTCAACTTTGTCTTTACAATTCACATTACCTCCTCAGTGACTGAAATATATAAGTACCAGAGCAACAAAGAGGAAAATAACTTTTATGAAAGGCATCCTTCTGTAGAATAATGGATAAATGGAGTGGGAATTTCTTTTTTTTCTAAGACAGTTCCAATAATGTTGGATGATTTATAGCAGGGATGAATTTGGTTCACTGTCTTCCATGCACTGATGAATTCATTCAATGAGAGTTCCTCTTAGCAACTGTAGCCAGTCTCATGGCAGTGAATTGAATCTATGATAAACTTACTGTAGAATATAGTTGAAATGAAGCATTATACCTCTCCATGCTAGTCTGTTATTATGGAGGTGCTTATCTGAAATCATCATGATGAGGCAGAGAGTTTTAAAAAAAAAACCAATCTCATTTTTGGATGAGGAGAAGAAATCAATGAGGTGGTAGTGCTTTTCATTTCTATTTCCATTAAGAGGCATCTGACCTTACTTGCCAAGTCTTTAAAGGGAGAGGCTTAAAAAGGAAAATATTCACTATACAATATCGAAACACGTTATTGCATAATAGTATCAGTTTTTAATAATTAAAAAATGGCAATGGTGTTTCATTCTGAGAACATAGCTACAACTTATTTATCAATCTTTTCTTGTGGAAAAATAAAAAAAAATCCCCCAATGACATCTTTTGAAGACTACCATTGATCACTGAAATTTGCATAGAAAAAAAGCTATAGCAATCACATCCTAATCACATCCTATCTTTGTCCTTGTATCCCATTCAGCTTTGGATTTTTTTGTTTGTTTGTTTGTTTTATTCTGGTTTTAAGATCTCTGTTCTTCATCTCTTGTCAATCTTAATATGTTTCCTTAGAAGCTGGGATTTTGCCTCTCAGTGCTATTGTCTGTCACAGTGTCTTGACAGAGTGTCACTGTGCTGAACAGCTTTGTGACCAAGGAAGGAGTGGGATAGCAGGGAAATAAAGTGTCTAGAGTAATTAATATTGGGTTCATAAGAGAGCTCAAATATTTAAATATTTGAAGTCATTAATTATGAACAAACTTAGGTACATGTGAGTGTGTGTGTGTGTGTAACAACATACAATATGAAAAGAATACAAACATTCAAAAGGTTTCAGAGGAATCATTCAGTGGAGGGGATGAAAAATAAGAGGGTAAAATTCCCACCACTATCATCTACCTTTTCAGTTCATCAAATTAATTATTTAATCTCCATAAACTCCTCATCAAGAGAGGGGGAAAAAACCCCAAACCATCACAACATCCTCTGCAGGAGAGTTCAGAGAAGGTCTTGACTCTCTTTACTGAGTATAGAAAGCCTGAGGAAAACTGGACAGCTATTTCACTTACCTGGTGAAACAACTTAAGCATTCCCTCTGAAATGACAAAAATTTGAAATAAATATGATCTAAATTATAAATAAATAAAAATGAAATAAATTATAAATAAATGACAGAAATTTGTAATATAAATCGGCATAATATAGAAGCAAATTGCAAAGTAGTATTCATGCATGCCAACAATCCTGAAAAATAATCAATTGTCAAAAAGCAAAGTTAGTTGCAATCATAGTGGCTCTATCTCCATAATAACAATTACTTGGCACTTAGCTTCATGCCTAAATCATATGAACATATGTGTGCTTTTGTGTGTATAACTAGGTATGTGAATTTGTGGAGGCAGGAAGATTTGATGTAACTGGAAAAAAATATTGTAACTTCCTTCAGTTCCAGGCACTCAGCTTTCATGACCCTGTCACACAATTTGAGGTGTAAAATTCATGCCTCCTGTAATATTTAGCTTATAAAAATGGGCTGTGGAGGTCCAGGATGCCTTCACACATTCTTTTCAACGAAGCAGGACTCAGATATAAATATTACCCAAAGGGTGCATAGATCATTTGTGTATAATGGAGGATGGCTGAATGATGGAGGATGCTACCCCTCTAAGGAGCAGTATTATTATTCCAGAATTTTCTCGTGTCTGAAGCTTTGTCAGGGTCATGTGTGTCAATTCTCCATTTAGCAACTCACGCAGGTGAGCATCTGCCTGCTCTCTGATTTTTTTCCATATACACTTAACATTTTGAACTATAAGAAAATGAAAATCTCTTTCATATTGCATAACATCTTCCTAAACTTGTCCCAGTGAAAAAACAAGTTCTTTGTAGAACAATCATTATTACTCACACGTTTTTGACTTTTGCCATATCTATCGCAACAAAATGGAAAGGATATCCAGATATTCCTTGACACTCTTTAGCATGGCAGATGTAAGTGAAATTATGAGACAACTATGATTTTTTTTCATCCTTTCCTTTCTCCCCATACTGAAGGCTGGTCATTGATGTTTCACATCAATGCAACATTTTACTGTTTATAAAAAAGAGATTTAAATCAATGGTTATCAAATTACACTCACTGTCAAGTAATCTGCAGTTGATTTGTCTGGATTGTGGCTCCTACAAGAACCAGATAAGGTCTAAAAAAGTCAAGGCTAAGGTAAAGCAAACTATGCTGAAGCTCTCCAGACTCTGCTTGAAGAAATTGGTGAATGCTCTATCTATTGCTACAGTGGAGTCCTTTACAGTCCATATCTTGCAAAATCCCTTTCCCATGAGCTCAGATGTTCTGTCCAGACAGACAACTTTTCACAGTTTCATCAAGCCAACACACGTTAATTTCCCATCCAGCTTCCCATTTGGCAAACTGCTTTTGGTCATTTTTATGCCAATATTGGTATTCCACAGCCATTAAATGTTTTGATTAACAAAGAAAGAGGAAAGAAGCCCACCAACAATCCTACCAGCACCACCACTGAATGAAAAGTCCAACATTGTACCATGCATTACATTTTCAATAGTGAATGACATTACAAGACTAAAATAACTCCATATAGATGAAAATGAGCAGCCTTAATGTGATCCTTACAAAGGCTACTGTAGGGACTCCCAAAAGCTTTGAGCAGCCCATGACTATGAGATATTGTTGGGAACCCTCAAAAGGAAATAAAATAACTCTTCCTCACTCACTCCCCATGACTAAAAAATGTTAAATGGCCACTAAGAAAAACAGCTGCTTTTGTAAGCTCACAAGGGTGGCTTTACCTGTTGTGTAAAAATGGCAGCACAAAATGAGGTTATCTGAACTATGTGCATTTCACACAGGTTTGCTCAGCAGCAGATCTGTGCTCAGAATGTGAACTGTCAGGCACCTGTACTGTGGGTTATTTATCAAAGTCTGAACAGAATTTCAGAGATATCACTACCATTATATCTGCATTTAGTGCTCAGGTTGTTCTAGTATGATTTAGGAATATCAGTTTTAACCATTAACCATGGTTTTAACCACGATGGTTTTAACCATTTAACCAGTTTTACCTCCTTTTACAGGTAAGTAAAGGAAAAAAAAGACAAATTTCATAAGGAAAAAAATGACTGAAAATATTTAAAACAAATCATTTTCCATGCTTTCAGCCTTTGAAGGAAAGCAGACAGTAAGCTTATTTTGTAAAAAAATACTCCAAAATCCTTTTCCTGTTTTCAGCTACAATAATTTACAATACTTTCTCTTTTTGCTTACATGAAAGTTTGTACTTACATATAAAAAAGGATATTTACTTCAAACCTAGAAGCCTGAAGATAGTGTATCTGAAACCAGAATAAAATTGTTTTGGGTTTTTTGGTTGTTGTTTTGGTTTGGTTTTGGTTTTTCTGAGGAAAAAAAAATAGTAGGCTAAAGGGAGCAGAAAAGCAAGAGAATACAATTTATTTTTGTACTACACAAGCAAATTTCCTCACTGGTTTTGCACCCTTTAAAACAATGGAAAAGGTGGTCCTGTTAATAATGTTAATGAGCCCCCCCAAAAATCACAGCAAACTCTAAGTCTAATAGAATAGACTCCTCACTATAGAAAAATCTTGTTTGCGTATCCAAGAAAAATAATACTCATCATTTGGAAAGCTGATGATATTTCTAAATTTCACTAATCTTGCATTATGAGTATTCATTTACTTTCTGTCTGTATTAGAGGAAGAGTTTTAAGGAGCACAGATTTTGTAAAGATCAAGGGTAACATTGAAAATAATTTTTATTAATGTATTAAATTAAGACAATGGATAAAAAAATCTTATTATCTTTGACATAATTTCGTAAATAATTTAAAGGCTTTTTCATCAACACTAAAAAAAAAAAGATAAATCAACAGACAAATGGAATTTAAATGACTCCTCACTCTCAAATACCAGCCTTTCTACTCTTTCACAAAAGCTTAGATTAAGAGAAAGAAATGGCACTAAGAGTCTATTGATTTGAATTATTTTGGGGCAGGGGAGAAAAAGAGATTCCATCCACGAAATTCCCATTCAGTGAAAAGCCAGTAATCTCTTGTCTTCTTTAATGATGAGCTCCAGCTTCAGCTTTTGAGACCAAAGCATTAATGAAGAAGGAAATGAGGCCATCTTTGAGACAAATAAGGCTCAAATCATTTAGGCCCAAAATGTTAAAGAATTAAATGGCACAAGGAAACAAACATACAGCCAGAGAAAATTTTGCAACTCTGACATTATAAACTCTGAAAATGAACTGGAAAAGTCTAGTAGTTGTTCAAAATACATTTTGTTTCCAGATGTGATCTTAGACCCACAAAAGAGGAAGGAAGATTTTGAGTAGTCACAGTATTACCTGAAACATGTGTCAGGAATCAAAACTCACACTCTCACTGTTGGAGCTCTTCTACCAAAATAAAAATTAAAAAATGAAAATTGCAGCATCTTCTATCTCTATAAACCAAGCTAGTCAGTACAGCTGCACAATTTGCAAAATAAGATCTTTCCCAGCAGTTTCAAGCATATGGATAAAAAGGAAAATTAAAACTACACTGAAAAAAATTTATGTAGCTTGTACATGAAATGATTGAGCTCTTCTCCAGTCCCCTCCACGTCCCCATTTTTGCAGAGCTGTATTCTAATCTTATACTGTTATTGATCATATTACAGGCTATTTCCCCCTAGACAGTTTTAAAATATACACATCTTGATGGCTGAGATGCTAAATTTGGAAATTGGTGCAGGAGACTCTTAGCCCCTCTCCAATTATATCTTGTGAAACAGACTCTCTGGAGATTTTCAATAAAATGTTCTTTCATTATCACTCAAATTACATCTTCACGTTTATTGACAATAATCCTGAAGAGGGTGAGTTCCTGCTGTAAATCAGCTTTCACCATCAGGAGCAAGGATTTCAGGAAAATGGGCACTAAAAATGGACTACAGAAAGTGTAGGATCCTATTTCTGCAGAATGCTGTGAGGTAAATGACTGTTCTATTGCACACTATCACTGTTATAATATTGGGAAAAAAGAGCCTCATTTACCATGGAATAGCATCCATGAGTTGAAATTATAAGCTTGTGGATTTAATGATGGGTTATTAGCTAAGCATCGATTTAGAAATTCATTTAGAGAATAAAGAAAACAAGCAAACCAAAAAAAAACCCTGATTGTGAGACAGATTCCAGCAGGTATTTCTGGTGTTTGCTGTGATGGATGAGTGTTCCTGAATTTGCATTGCTTCAGTGATAATATCCTGTTAAATCTGGGCTCTTGGGGAAAGAGATACGTAGAGACACATTCATTTAAGTGGTTTTGTACAATGATTTTCACCACCTACTTCCAAACTCAGAATACTTTTAAGATGTGGTTGACAAGCTTCTACAATCTGCCTAGCTTCAGCCAAACCAAGATTAATTTGAATTTTTGAAGTTAAAAATTAACAACTCAACTGAAATTAGGGGATTTTTAGTTCTCACTTGGCCTATATGTAAAAACATTTAGCATAAGTAAGTGGCAATCTAGAAAATACTTATTGCAAAAAAAAAAGAAGAAGAAAACATTACTACAGAAAGAAAAATATTTTAGCTATGTAGGAAAAAAGTTGGTTTCATATTTTGAAATCAAATGGGGCTAAGTTTTGCATAAGAAATCTGAAAAATCCAAAGATTTTATCTAACTCAAAGTAGAAGCCAAAAAATAGATTTTTTTTTAAAATGCAACCTAAGATTTATTTTTTGCTTTAAATCTTTGATCCTAAACCACCTCATTAGAATCCCACTCGCATGGTTCTCAATGTAGTGTCATGATTTTAAGCTAGCTAATTCCACATTGCTGCAATAATTCCAGTTGGAGAAGAACTGGTCTTGAATTCAACATATATTTATTCATTACTCATTGTTATATAAAATAACCCTCCCTGTTATTTATTTTGTCTAAGGAACAGATTTTTATTAAAGTGAGAATTGCAAAGATACATTCAGTTCTGGTCATGCCTAGTGCCAGGTATTTCCTACTATAAAATATGGATGCTGTGAAGTTTCTCCCCCTGCTCCCAGGGCAGACCCCACATTATATTTCAATTTTATTGTTGTTGCTATTGATTAGACTCCCTACAGCAAAATCACCCAGTCCAAATCCAACCCAACCATCTGCCTCCTTTACCTCCATCATTTCTATTTTGTTCTAATTAGTTGTGGCTACTTTAAATTCCAACTTAAACAACAGCTCCCAGGGTTGTGTTGCTTTTCAACATGGGCAGCACCAAAAAATTTGCTTGTGTATGGGAGAAGGTGGCAGGGAGCCCCTTTAAAAAGGGGCCTCCACAGCCCTGCTGCTGCTCTTTCATCTGGCCTTTCCACGTGGTGAGGAACTGCTGCTGAAGAAGAGGAGGTAAGAAAGAAGAAACAGATAATATTAAGCATCACCCAAGGAAATAATAACTGGAAATGTCCAAGAATGTATTTCTTACAAAAATGGTGCAATATAAAACATGACTAGCTTATCATTTGGGAAAATTATGACATATATCAACACTACAATTTATGCTTAAGTCTCTTTGTGATTTCAGCAGATGGTGTGCATGAAAAAAGAAGGAATTATTGTATAGGAAGCTGTTGTAACCTCCAATATACTGATGCATGGCAACTGGTGGCCAGTTGTGTTCTCAGAGGTCCCTTGGGGAGTTTTCATTTCTACTAAGCTGACAAAAAAGCTGTTTTGCTCTAAATTCACCTGGTCATCTCTGTTTTCGTTATGACTGACATACCTCCCTCTCAGCTGTATATAAAGAATGATGAGGGACCTTCTCTGGTTTAACTGTGAATCTCACTGTGATTTTTTTGTACTATTAATGAAGATTCACAAGTTCAGGGTTTGCAATCAGCAAAAGTCTTGGATTTTGTTTTGAGTTCTTTTCCTTTTTAAAAAATGAGCTGGATACATGCTAGAAGATCTGGAGTCAGAAAGAAAATTAAGAAGAAATATAATTTAAGTAATCATCAATAAATTTAATAATTTGAGCTTTCAGGGCAGTCCCACTTGGCTACACTGCTCAAGTCCTGAATTCCAGATTCCTGAGACTGGAAAAAGAAGATTAGAAAGCTGCAGCCTCTTTTTATCCTCAGGCCCAGTAATAAGCAGACAATAGCTAGGAACAAGCTGCCTGTCCTTTATGTTAGTTCACAAAGCACAGATGTATCCTAGGCTTTTTATAATTTCATGAAGTTTACCTGCATTCAACTGGCTGAAATATTTTTTTTAAATATACACAACTGTATTAAAGATGCCCCTCCCTTTTCTCTTAGCTTGGTTTGCTCTAACCATATTTTTTGCTATTTTCAGCTTGATTTACAGTGAGTTTCCCTCTCTTTTATTCTTGCCACTCACAACAGCACATGAATTCCTAAATTTATAAGAGAAAGAGAGGAAAGGGGGGAGAATTCATGTTGACAAGGAGGTAGGTGTTCACTTACTGTTGTGAAAATTTGTCTTTTATCATCACGTTTGGCCAGGCCTTCAAATCCCAGCCCTGCACTCTGCTAGGAAAGAAACTGTAAAGGATCTGAACCCACCTGGCCTGGTCATGACAGTGGTTATCACAACAGAATCCAGAAAATCTATGGCCTAAACAGGGGATAGTGCAACATCATTTACACCTCTCTGAGGTGTAACACATGAAGATGAACTAGCAGGAGGAGAAGGAATATTGGGTGAGCTCTCTCATCTCATGAATATACGGACTGAAAAGATGGAAATGTCCTTAGGAAGCATCTGGCCACTTTTTCATAGTCCAACAAGGGCTATGAGGTTCCAAAGCCAGGGAGAACATCTGGCCCCAGCAGGCAGAGCACTCATAAAAACTAAAACTTTATGTTCCATAAAAGAAGTCCATGAATAGGCTAGAGGAAATAACACCCTTTC